>NW_024470836.1:334720-504720 GCF_017639515.1 Carcharodon carcharias
GATTTTGTCCGTGTGGTGTAGGTACACCCACGGCGCTGTTAGGGAGGGAGTTCCAGGATTTTGTCCCTGTGGTGTAGGTACACCCACGGCGCTGTTAGGGAGGGAGGTCCAGGATTTTGTCCATGTGGTGTAGGTACACCCACGGCGCTGTTAGGGAGGGAGGTCCAGGATTTTGTCCGTGCAGTGTAGGTACACCCACGGCGCTGTTAGGGACGGAGTTCCAGGATTTTGTCCCTGTGGTGTAGGTACACCCACGGCGCTGTTAGGGAGGGAGGTCCAGGATTTTGTCCGTGCAGTGTAGGTACACCCACGGTGCTGTTAGGGAGGGAGTTCCAGGATTCTGACCCAGCGACAGTGAAGGAACGGATGATCCTGCAGCCCCTTTAATGTTGTAAATTCTATTTTACACCATCTCTCCGCGTTCTTTACCCCCCAAAATGAATCGCTTCCCGTTTCTCCACATGGAACTGTGTCCGCCGTCAGTCTGCCCAATCCACCCGCCTGCCGATGTCCTCTCGAAGTTTAAACCGGACCTCCACACGGTTCACAGTGACCCCACTGTAAGCGTCCCTCCCCATCCTAAAGGCAGACGTCCACAGGTTCTCTCTGTGTTCCCCGGCAGACTGTCCATCCATCGCTGCTGCGGAGATGGTGTCTGATCCGATTGTGGTCTCAGCTCCGCTCTCCTGTCTGTCCTCCCACCCCCACCACAACCCTCGCCTCCCTCCTCCCCCTGTCGATCAGAAACCTGTCTGACTCAGCCTCGAATATATTCAACGCCCCGGCCCCCACTGCTCTCTGTGGGGTGGGGGAAGAGAATTCCACAGACTGACAACTCAGCTGTTCCCGCTCGCCTCCCCTTCTCCCCGTTACCCTGACAACACTTCCCTTTCAGAGAGCGATCCAATTCCCTTTCAACTGCCTCGATGGACCCTGTCTCCCCCACACTCTCAGACAGGGCGTTCCAGATCCTAACCACTCGATTGACCCTGTCTCCCCCACACTCTCAGACAGTGCGTTCCAGACCCTAACCACTCGATTGACCCTGTCTCCCCCACACTCTCAGACAGTGCATTCCAGACCCTAACCACTCGATTGACCCTGTCTCCCCCACACTCTCAGACAGTGCATTCCAGTTCCTAACCACTCGATTGACCCTGTCTCGCCCACACTCTGTGTGTTCCGGATCCTAACCACTCGATTGACCCTGTCTCCCCCACACTCTCAGACAGTGCGTTCCAGATCCTAACCACTCGATTGACCCTGTCTCCCCCACACTCTCAGACATCGCGTTCCAGACCCTAACCACTCGATTGACCCTGTCTCCCCCACACTCTCAGACAGTGCGTTCCAGATCTTAACCACTCAATTGACCCTGTCTCCTCCACAATCTCCATGCGTTCCAGATCCTAACCACTCGCTGGGCGAAAAAGTTTTATCTCCTGTCGCCAATCCCTTTAAATCTGTATCCCCTCTGGTTCTCCATCCTTCCGCCAGTGGGAACACTTTCTCCCCCTCCACTCTGTTCTGGACCCCTCAGTTTTGAAACCTCGATCGAATCTCCTCTCGACCTTCGATTCTCCAAGGAGAACAGTCCAAATTTCTCAAATCTACCCATGGAACTGAAGTTCCTTTTCCCTGTAACGATTCTCGTCAATCTTTTACATGCTCTCTCCAACGTCCTAAAGGCAGACGTCCACAGGTTCTCTCTGTGTTCCCCAGGAGACTGTCCATCCATCGCTGCTACGAAGATGGTGGCTGATCTGATCGTGGTCTCAGCTCCGCTCTCCTGTCTGTCCTCCCACCCCCACCACAACCCTCGCCTCCCTCCTCCCCCTGTCGATCAGAAACCTGTCTGACTCAGCCTCGAATATATTCAACGCCCCGGCCCCCACTGCTCTCTGTGGGGTGGGGGAAGAGAATTCCACAGACTGACAACTCAGCTGTTCCCGCTCGCCTCCCCTTCTCCCCGTTACCCTGACAACACTTCCCTTTCAGAGAGCGATCCAATTCCCTTTCAACTGCCTCGATGGACCCTGTCTCCCCCACACTCTCAGACAGGGCGTTCCAGATCCTAACCACTCGATTGACCCTGTCTCCCCCACACTCTCAGACAGTGCGTTCCAGACCCTAACCACTCGATTGACCCTGTCTCCCCCACACTCTCAGACAGTGCATTCCAGACCCTAACCACTCGATTGACCCTGTCTCCCCCACACTCTCAGACAGTGCATTCCAGTTCCTAACCACTCGATTGACCCTGTCTCGCCCACACTCTGTGTGTTCCGGATCCTAACCACTCGATTGACCCTGTCTCCCCCACACTCTCAGACAGTGCGTTCCAGATCCTAACCACTCGATTGACCCTGTCTCCCCCACACTCTCAGACATCGCGTTCCAGACCCTAACCACTCGATTGACCCTGTCTCCCCCACACTCTCAGACAGTGCGTTCCAGATCTTAACCACTCAATTGACCCTGTCTCCTCCACAATCTCCATGCGTTCCAGATCCTAACCACTCGCTGGGCGAAAAAGTTTTATCTCCTGTCGCCAATCCCTTTAAATCTGTATCCCCTCTGGTTCTCCATCCTTCCGCCAGTGGGAACACTTTCTCCCCCTCCACTCTGTTCTGGACCCCTCAGTTTTGAAACCTCGATCGAATCTCCTCTCGACCTTCGATTCTCCAAGGAGAACAGTCCAAATTTCTCAAATCTACCCATGGAACTGAAGTTCCTTTTCCCTGTAACGATTCTCGTCAATCTTTTACATGCTCTCTCCAACGTCCTAAAGGCAGACGTCCACAGGTTCTCTCTGTGTTCCCCAGGAGACTGTCCATCCATCGCTGCTACGAAGATGGTGGCTGATCTGATCGTGGTCTCAGCTCCGCTCTCCTGTCTGTCCTCCCACCTCCACCACAACCCTCGCCTCCCTCCTCCCCCTGTCGATCAGAAACCTGTCTGAATCAGCTTCGAATATATTCAACGCCCCGGCCCCCACTGCTTTCTGTGGGGTGGGGGGAAGAGAATTCCACAGACTGACAATTCAGCTGGTCCCGCTCGCCTCCCCTTCTCCCCGTTACCCTGACAACACTTCCCTTTCAGAGAGCGATCCAATTCCCTTTCAACTGCCTCGATGGACCCTGTCTCCCCCACACTCTCAGACAGTGCATTCCAGATCCTGACCACTCGATTGACCCTGTCTACCCCACACTCTCAGACAGTGCGTTCCAGACCCTAACCACTCGATTGACCCCGTCTCCCCCACCCTCTCAGACAGCGCGTTCCAGACCCTAACCACTAGATTGACCCTGTCTCCCCCACACTCTCAGACAGTGCGTTCCAGATCCTAACCAGTTGATTGACCCTGTCTCCCCCACACTCTCAGACAGTGCGTTCCAGACCCTAACCACTAGATTGACCCTGTCTCCCCCACACTCTCAGACAGTGCGTTCCAGACCCTAACCACTCGATTGACCATATCTCCCCCATACGATCAGTCAGTGCATTCCAGATCCTAACCACTCGATTGACCCTGTCTCCCCCACACTTTCAGACAGTGCATTCCAGATCCTAACCACTCGATTGACCGTGTCTCCCACACACTTTCAGACAGTGCATTCCAGATCCTAACCACTCGTTCACCCCTGTCTTCCCCACACTCTCAGTGCGTTCCAGATCCTAACCACTCGATTGACCCTGTCTCCCCCACACTCTCAGACAGTGCGTTCCAGATCCTAACCAAACGATTGACCCGGTCTCGCCCACACTCTCAGACAGCGCGTTCCAGACCCTAACCACTCGCTGGGTGAAAATGTTTCTTCTCCTGTCCCCAATTCCCTTAAATCTGTATCCCCTCTGGTTCTCCATCCTTCCGCCAATGGGAACAGTTTCTCCCTCTCCACCCTGTTCTGGACCCCTCACAGTTTTGAAACCTCGATCGAATCTCCTCTCGACCATCTGTTCTCCAAGGAGAACAGTCCAAATTTCTCTAATCTACCCATGGCACTGAAGTTCCTTATCCCTGGAACGATTCTCTCTCAACCTGTGTCTTACACCAGCTCAACACACTCACCCTGCTCTTGTGCTCTCTGCCGCTATTAATAAAGCCCTGGATATTGTCTGCTTTATTACCCGCTCTCTCTCAACCTGTGCCTTATACCAGCTCAACACACCCTCCCTGCTCTTGTACTCTCTGCCCCTATTAATAAAGCCCAGGATACTGTCTGCTTTATAACCTGCCCTCTCTCCACCTGTCCTGTCACCTTTAATGATTTACACACATGTACCCTGAGCTCCCTCCGCACCTGCGGTCCCTTTAATGTTGTAAATGTTATTTTACTCCATCTCTCCGCGTTCTTCCCCCCCCCCAAATGAATCGCTTCCCGTTTCTCCGCATGGAACTGTGTCCGCCGTCAGTCTGCCCAATCCACCCGCCTGCCGATGTCCTCTCGAAGTTTAAACCGGACCTCCACACGGTTCACAGTGACCCCACTGTAAGCGTCCCTCCCCATCCTAAAGGCAGACGTCCACAGGTTCTCTCTGTGTTCCCCGGCAGACTGTCCATCCATCGCTGCTACGAAGATGGTGTCTGATCCGATTGTGGTCTCAGCTCCGCTCTCCTGTCTGTCCTCCCACCCCCACCACAACCCTCGCCTCCCTCCTCCCCCTGTCGATCAGAAACCTGTCTGAATCAGCTTCGAATATATTCAACGCCCCGGCCCCCACTGCTCTCTGTGGGGTGGGGGGAAGAGAATTCCACTGACTGACAACTCAGCTGGTCCCGCTCACCTCCCCTTCTCCCCGTTACCCTGACAACACTTCCCTTTCAGAGAGCGATCCAATTCCCTTTCAACTGCCTCGATTGACCCTGTCTCCCCCACACTCTCAGACAGCGCGTTCCAGACCCTAACCACTCGATTGACCCTGTCTCCCCCACACTCTCAGACAGTGCGTTCCAGACCCTAACCACTCGATTGACCCTGTCTCCCCCAGTCTCAGACAGCGCGTTCCAGACCCTAACCACTCGATTGACCCTGTCTCCCCCACACTCTCAGACAGTGCGTTCCAGACCCTAACCACTTGATTGACCCTGTCTCCCCCACACTCTCAGACATCGCGTTCCAGACCCTTACCACTCGATTGACCCTGTCTCCCCCACACTCTCAGACAGCACGTTCCAGACCCTAACCACTCGCTGGGTGAAAATATTTCTTCTCCTGTCCCCATTTCCCGTAAATCTGTATCCCCTCTGGTTCTCCATCCTTCCGCCAGTGGGAACAGTTTCTCCCTCTCCACTCTGTTCTGGACCCCTCACAGTTTTGAAACCTCGATCGAATCTCCTCTCGACCATCTGTTCTCCAAGGAGAACAGTCCAAATTTTTCAAATCTACCCATGGAACTGAAGTTCCTTTTCCCTGTAACGATTCTCGTCAACCTTTTACATGCTCTCTCCAACGTCCTAAAGGCAGACGTCCACAGGTTCTCTCTGTGTTCCCCGGGAGACTGTCCATCCATCGCTGCTACGAAGATGGTGTCTGATCCGATTGTGGTCTCAGCTCTGCTCTCCTGTCTGTCCTCCCACCCCCACCACAACCCTCGCCTCCTTCCTCCCCCTGTCGATCAGAAACCTGTCTGAATCAGCTTCGAATATATTCAACACCCCGGCCCCCACTGCTCTCTGTGGGGTGGGGGAAGAGAATTCCACAGACTGACAACTCAGCTGGTCCCGCTCGCCTCCCCTTCTCCCCGTTACCCTGACAACACTTCCCTTTCAGAGAGCGATCCAATTCCCTTTCAATTGCCTCGATGGACCCTGTCTCCCCCACACTCTCAGACAGTGCGTTCCAGACCCTAACCACTCGATTGACCCTGTCTCCCCCACACTCTCAGACAGTGCGATCCAGATCCTAACCACTCGATTGACCCTGTCTCCCCCACACTCTCAGACAGTGCGATCCAGTTCCTAACCACTCGATTGACCCTGTCTCCCCCACACTCACAGACAGTGCGTTCCAGACCCTAACCATTCGATTGACCCTGTCTCCCCCTCACTCTCAGACAGTGCATTCCAGTTCCTAACCACTCGATTGACCCTGTCTCCCCCACACTCTCAGACAGTGCGTTCCAGATCCTAACCCCTTGATTTACCCTGTCTCCCCCACACTCTCAGACAGTGCATTCCAGTTCCTATCCACTCGATTGACCCTGTCTCCCCCACACTCTCAGACAGTGCATTGCAGATCCTTACCACTTTATTGACCGTGTCTCCACCACACTCTCAGTGAGTTCCAGATCCTAACCGCTTGATGGACCCTGTCTCCCCCATACGATCAGTCAGTGCGATCTGGATCCCAACCACTCGATTGACCGTCTCCCCCACACTCTCAGACAGTGCGTTCCAGACCCTAACCACTTGATTGACCCTGTCTCCCCCACACTCTCAGACAGTGCGTTCCAGACCCTAACCACTTGATTGACCCTGTCTCCCCCACACTCTCAGACAGTGCGTTCCAGATCCTAACCACTCGATTGACCCTGTCTCCCCCACACTCTCAGACAGTGCGTTCCAGATCCTAACCACTCGATTGACCCTGTCTCCCCCACACTCTCAGACAGCGCGTTCCAGATCCTAACCACTCGCTGGGTGAAAATGTTTCTTCTCCTGTCCCCAATTCCCTTAAATCTGTATCCCCTCTGGTTCTCCATCCTTCCGCCAATGGGAACAGTTTCTCCCTCTCCACCCTGTTCTGGACCCCTCACAGTTTTGAAACCTCGATCGAATCTCCTCTCGACCATCTGTTCTCCAAGGAGAACAGTCCAAATTTCTCTAATCTACCCATGGAACTGAAGTTCCTTATCCCTGGAACGATTCTCTCTCAACCTGTGTCTTACACCAGCTCAACACACTCTCCCTGCTCTTGTGCTCTCTGCCGCTATTAATAAAGCCCCGGATATTGTCTGCTTTATTACCCGCTCTCTCTCAACCTGTGCCTTATACCAGCTCAACACACCCTCCCTGCTCTTGTACTCTCTGCCCCTATTAATAAAGCCCAGGATGTTGTCTGCTTTATTACCCGATCTCTCATCCTGTGTCTTATACCAGCTCAACACACCCTCCCTGCTCTTGTACTCTCTGCCCCTATTAATAAAGCCCAGGATACTGTCTGCTTTATTACCCGCTCTCTCTCAACCTGTGCCTTATACCAGCTCAACACACCCTCCCTGCTCTTGTACTCTCTGCCCCTATTAATAAAGCCCAGGATACTGTCTGCAATATTACCCGCTCTCTCTCCACCTGTCCTGTCACCTTTAATGATTTACACACATGTACCCTGAGCTCCCTCCGCACCTGCGGTCCCTTTAATGTTGTAAATGTTATTTTACTCCATCTCTCCGCGTTCTTCCCCCCCCCCCAAATGAATCGCTTCCCGTTTCTCCGCATGGAACTGTGTCCGCCGTCAGTCTGCCCAATCCACCCGCCTGCCGATGTCCTCTCGAAGTTTAAACCGGACCTCCACAGGGTTCACAGTGACCCCACTGTAAGCGTCCCTCCCCATCCTAAAGGCAGACGTCCACAGGTACTCTCTGTGTTCCCCGGGAGACTGTCCATCCATCGCTGCTACGAAGATGGTGGCTGATCCGATTGTGGTCTCAGCTCCGCTCTCCTGTCTGTCCTCCCACCCCCACCACAACCCTCGCCTCCCTCCTCCCCCTGTCGATCAGAAACCTGTCTGACTCAGCCTCGAAAATATTCAACGCCCCGGCCCCCACTGCTCTCTGTGGGGTGGGGGAAGAGAATTCCACAGACTGACAACTCAGCTGTTCCCGCTCACCTCCCCTTCTCCCCGTTACCCTGACAACACTTCCCTTTCAGAGAGCGATCCAATTCCCTTTCAACTGCCTCGATTGACCCTGTCTCCCCTACACTCTCAGACAGTGCGTTCCAGACCCTAACCACTCGATTGACCCTGTCTCCCCCACACTCTCAGACAGTGCGTTCCAGACCCTAACCACTCGATTGACCCTGTCTCCCCCACACTCTCAGACAGTGCGTTCCAGATCCTAACCACTCGATTGACCCTGTCTACCCCACACTCTCAGACAGTGCGTTCCAGACCCTAACCACTTGATTGACCCTGTCTCCCCCACACTCTCAGACATCGCGTTCCAGACCCTTACCACTCGATTGACCCTGTCTCCCCCACACTCTCAGACAGTGCGTTCCAGACCCTAACCACTCGATTGACCCTGTCTCCCCCACACTCTCAGACAGTGCGTTCCAGACCCTAACCACTCGATTGACCCCGTCTCCCCCACACTCTCAGACAGTGCATTGCAGATCCTTACCACTTTATTGACCGTGTCTCCACCACACTCTCAGTGAGTTCCAGATCCTAACCGCTTGATGAACCGTGTCTCCCCCATACGATCAGTCAGTGCGATCTGGATCCCAACCACTCGATTGACCGTCTCCCCCACACTCTCAGACAGTGCGTTCCAGACCCTAACCACTTGATTGACCCTGTCTCTCCCACACTCTGTGTGTTCCAGATCCTAACCCCTCGATTGACCCTCTCTCGCCCGCACTCTCAGACAGTGCGTTCCAGATCCTAACCACTCGATTGACCCTGTCTCCCCCACACTCTCAGACAGTGCGTTCCAGATCCTAACCACTCGATTGACCCTGTCTCCCCCACACTCTCAGACAGTGCGTTCCAGACCCTAACCACTCGATTGACCCTGTCTCCACCACAGTCTCAGACTGTGCATTCCAGACCCTAAAGCCTCGATTGACCCTGTCTCCCCCACACTCTCAGACAGTGCGTTCCAGATCTTAACCACTCAATTGACCCTGTCTCCTCCACAATCTCCGTGCGTTCCAGATCCTAACCACTCGCTGGGCGAAAAAGTTTTATCTCCTGTCGCCAAGCCCTTTAAATCTGTATCCCCTCTGTTTCTCTATCCTTCCGCCAGTGGGAACACTTTCTCCCCCTCCACTCTGTTCTGGACCCCTCACAGTTTTGAAACCTCGATCGAATCTCCTCTCGACCATCTGTTCTCCAAGGAGAACAGTCCAAATTTTTCAAATCTACCCATGGAACTGAAGTTCCTTTTCCCTGTAACGATTCTCGTCAATCTTTTACATGCTCTCTCCAACGTCCTAAAGGCAGACGTCCACAGGTTCTCTCTGTGTTCCCCGGGAGACTGTCCATCCATCGCTGCTACGAAGATGGTGTCTGATCCGATTGTGGTCTCAGCTCCGCTCTCCTGTCTGTCCTCCCACCCCCACCACAACCCTCGCCTCCCTCCTCCCCTGTCGATCAGAAACCTGTCTGACTCAGCCTCGAATATATTCAACACCCCGGCCCCCACTGCTCTCTGTGGGGTGGGGGAAGAGAATTCCACAGACTGACAACTCAGCTGTTCCCGCTCGCCTGCCCTTCTCCCCGTTACCCTGACAACACTTCCCTTTCAGAGAGTGATCCAATTCCCTTTCAACTGCCTCGATGGACCCTGTCTCCCCTACACTCTCAGACAGGGCGTTCCAGATCCTAACCACTCGATTGACCCTGTCTCCCCTACACTCTCAGACAGTGCGTTCCAGATCCTAACCACTCGATTGACCCTGTCTCCCCCACACTCTCCGACAGTGCGTTCCAGATCCTAACCAAACGATTGACCCGGTCTCGCCCACACTCTCAGACAGCGCGTTCCAGACCCTAACCACTCGCTGGGTGAAAATGTTTCTTCTCCTGTCCCCATTTCCCGTAAATCTGTATCCCCTCTGGTTCTCCATCCTTCCGCCAGTGGGAACAGTTTCTCCCTCTCCACTCTGTTCTGGACCCCTCACAGTTTTGAAACCTCGATCGAATCTCCTCTCGACCATCTGTTCTCCAAGGAGAACAGTCCAAATTTTTCAAATCTACCCATGGAACTGAAGTTCCTTTTCCCTGTAACGATTCTCGTCAACCTTTTACATGCTCTCTCCAACGTCCTAAAGGCAGACGTCCACAGGTTCTCTCTGTGTTCCCCGGGAGACTGTCCATCCATCGCTGCTACGAAGATGGTGTCTGATCCGATTGTGGTCTCAGCTCTGCTCTCCTGTCTGTCCTCCCACCCCCACCACAACCCTCGCCTCCTTCCTCCCCTTGTCGATCAGAAACCTGTCTGAATCAGCTTCGAATATATTCAACACCCCGGCCCCCACTGCTCTCTGTGGGGTGGGGGAAGAGAATTCCACAGACTGACAACTCAGCTGGTCCCGCTCGCCTCCCCTTCTCCCCGTTACCCTGACAACACTTCCCTTTCAGAGAGCGATCCAATTCCCTTTCAATTGCCTCGATGGACCCTGTCTCCCCCACACTCTCAGACAGTGCGTTCCAGACCCTAACCACTCGATTGACCCTGTCTCCCCCACACTCTCAGACAGTGCGATCCAGATCCTAACCACTCGATTGACCCTGTCTCCCCCACACTCTCAGACAGTGCGATCCAGTTCCTAACCACTCGATTGACCCTGTCTCCCCCACACTCACAGACAGTGCGTTCCAGACCCTAACCATTCGATTGACCCTGTCTCCCCCTCACTCTCAGACAGTGCATTCCAGTTCCTAACCACTCGATTGACCCTGTCTCCCCCACACTCTCAGACAGTGCGTTCCAGATCCTAACCCCTTGATTTACCCTGTCTCCCCCACACTCTCAGACAGTGCATTCCAGTTCCTATCCACTCGATTGACCCTGTCTCCCCCACACTCTCAGACAGTGCATTGCAGATCCTTACCACTTTATTGACCGTGTCTCCACCACACTCTCAGTGAGTTCCAGATCCTAACCGCTTGATGGACCCTGTCTCCCCCATACGATCAGTCAGTGCGATCTGGATCCCAACCACTCGATTGACCGTCTCCCCCACACTCTCAGACAGTGCGTTCCAGACCCTAACCACTTGATTGACCCTGTCTCCCCCACACTCTCAGACAGTGCGTTCCAGACCCTAACCACTTGATTGACCCTGTCTCCCCCACACTCTCAGACAGTGCGTTCCAGATCCTAACCACTCGATTGACCCTGTCTCCCCCACACTCTCAGACAGTGCGTTCCAGATCCTAACCACTCGATTGACCCTGTCTCCCCCACACTCTCAGACAGCGCGTTCCAGACCCTAACCACTCGCTGGGTGAAAATGTTTCTTCTCCTGTCCCCAATTCCCTTAAATCTGTATCCCCTCTGGTTCTCCATCCTTCCGCCAATGGGAACAGTTTCTCCCTCTCCACCCTGTTCTGGACCCCTCACAGTTTTGAAACCTCGATCGAATCTCCTCTCGACCATCTGTTCTCCAAGGAGAACAGTCCAAATTTCTCTAATCTACCCATGGAACTGAAGTTCCTTATCCCTGGAACGATTCTCTCTCAACCTGTGTCTTACACCAGCTCAACACACTCTCCCTGCTCTTGTGCTCTCTGCCGCTATTAATAAAGCCCCGGATATTGTCTGCTTTATTACCCGCTCTCTCTCAACCTGTGCCTTATACCAGCTCAACACACCCTCCCTGCTCTTGTACTCTCTGCCCCTATTAATAAAGCCCAGGATACTGTCTGCTTTATTACCCGCTCTCTCTCAACCTGTGCCTTATACCAGCTCAACACACCCTCCCTGCTCTTGTACTCTCTGCCCCTATTAATAAAGCCCAGGATACTGTCTGCAATATTACCCGCTCTCTCTCCACCTGTCCTGTCACCTTTAATGATTTACACACATGTACCCTGAGCTCCCTCCGCACCTGCGGTCCCTTTAATGTTGTAAATGTTATTTTACTCCATCTCTCCGCGTTCTTCCCCCCCCCCAAATGAGTCGCTTCCCGTTTCTCCGCATGGAACTGTGTCCGCCGTCAGTCTGCCCAATCCACCCGCCTGCCGATGTCCTCTCGAAGTTTAAACCGGACCTCCACAGGGTTCACAGTGACCCCACTGTAAGCGTCCCTCCCCATCCTAAAGGCAGACGTCCACAGGTACTCTCTGTGTTCCCCGGGAGACTGTCCATCCATCGCTGCTACGAAGATGGTGGCTGATCCGATTGTGGTCTCAGCTCCGCTCTCCTGTCTGTCCTCCCACCCCCACCACAACCCTCGCCTCCCTCCTCCCCCTGTCGATCAGAAACCTGTCTGACTCAGCCTCGAAAATATTCAACGCTCCGGCCCCCACTGCTCTCTGTGGGGTGGGGGAAGAGAATTCCACAGACTGACAACTCAGCTGTTCCCGCTCACCTCCCCTTCTCCCCGTTACCCTGACAACACTTCCCTTTCAGAGAGCGATCCAATTCCCTTTCAACTGCCTCGATTGACCCTGTCTCCCCTACACTCTCAGACAGTGCGTTCCAGACCCTAACCACTCGATTGACCCTGTCTCCCCCACACTCTCAGACAGTGCGTTCCAGATCCTAACCACTCGATTGACCCTGTCTACCCCACACTCTCAGACAGTGCGTTCCAGACCCTAACCACTTGATTGACCCTGTCTCCCCCACACTCTCAGACATCGCGTTCCAGACCCTTACCACTCGATTGACCCTGTCTCCCCCACACTCTCAGACAGTGCGTTCCAGACCCTAACCACTCGATTGACCCTGTCTCCCCCACACTCTCAGACAGTGCGTTCCAGACCCTAACCACTCGATTGACCCCGTCTCCCCCACACTCTCAGACAGTGCATTGCAGATCCTTACCACTTTATTGACCGTGTCTCCACCACACTCTCAGTGAGTTCCAGATCCTAACCGCTTGATGAACCGTGTCTCCCCCATACGATCAGTCAGTGCGATCTGGATCCCAACCACTCGATTGACCGTCTCCCCCACACTCTCAGACAGTGCGTTCCAGACCCTAACCACTTGATTGACCCTGTCTCTCCCACACTCTGTGTGTTCCAGATCCTAACCCCTCGATTGACCCTCTCTCGCCCGCACTCTCAGACAGTGCGTTCCAGATCCTAACCACTCGATTGACCCTGTCTCCCCCACACTCTCAGACAGTGCGTTCCAGATCCTAACCACTCGATTGACCCTGTCTCCCCCACACTCTCAGACAGTGCGTTCCAGACCCTAACCACTCGATTGACCCTGTCTCCACCACAGTCTCAGACTGTGCATTCCAGACCCTAAAGCCTCGATTGACCCTGTCTCCCCCACACTCTCAGACAGTGCGTTCCAGATCTTAACCACTCAATTGACCCTGTCTCCTCCACAATCTCCGTGCGTTCCAGATCCTAACCACTCGCTGGGCGAAAAAGTTTTATCTCCTGTCGCCAAGCCCTTTAAATCTGTATCCCCTCTGTTTCTCTATCCTTCCGCCAGTGGGAACACTTTCTCCCCCTCCACTCTGTTCTGGACCCCTCACAGTTTTGAAACCTCGATCGAATCTCCTCTCGACCATCTGTTCTCCAAGGAGAACAGTCCAAATTTTTCAAATCTACCCATGGAACTGAAGTTCCTTTTCCCTGTAACGATTCTCGTCAATCTTTTACATGCTCTCTCCAACGTCCTAAAGGCAGACGTCCACAGGTTCTCTCTGTGTTCCCCGGGAGACTGTCCATCCATCGCTGCTGCGGAGATGGTGTCTGATCCGATTGTGGTCTCAGCTCCGCTCTCCTGTCTGTCCTCCCACCCCCACCACAACCCTCGCCTCCCTCCTCCCCTGTCGATCAGAAACCTGTCTGACTCAGCCTCGAATATATTCAACACCCCGGCCCCCACTGCTCTCTGTGGGGTGGGGGAAGAGAATTCCACAGACTGACAACTCAGCTGTTCCCGCTCGCCTGCCCTTCTCCCCGTTACCCTGACAACACTTCCCTTTCAGAGAGTGATCCAATTCCCTTTCAACTGCCTCGATGGACCCTGTCTCCCCTACACTCTCAGACAGGGCGTTCCAGATCCTAACCACTCGATTGACCCTGTCTCCCCTACACTCTCAGACAGTGCGTTCCAGATCCTAACCACTCGATTGACCCTGTCTCCCCCACACTCTCCGACAGTGCGTTCCAGATCCTAACCAAACGATTGACCCGGTCTCGCCCACACTCTCAGACAGCGCGTTCCAGACCCTAACCACTCGCTGGGTGAAAATGTTTCTTCTCCTGTCCCCATTTCCCGTAAATCTGTATCCCCTCTGGTTCTCCATCCTTCCGCCAGTGGGAACAGTTTCTCCCTCTCCACTCTGTTCTGGACCCCTCACAGTTTTGAAACCTCGATCGAATCTCCTCTCGACCATCTGTTCTCCAAGGAGAACAGTCCAAATTTTTCAAATCTACCCATGGAACTGAAGTTCCTTTTCCCTGTAACGATTCTCGTCAACCTTTTACATGCTCTCTCCAACGTCCTAAAGGCAGACGTCCACAGGTTCTCTCTGTGTTCCCCGGGAGACTGTCCATCCATCGCTGCTACGAAGATGGTGTCTGATCCGATTGTGGTCTCAGCTCTGCTCTCCTGTCTGTCCTCCCACCCCCACCACAACCCTCGCCTCCTTCCTCCCCTTGTCGATCAGAAACCTGTCTGAATCAGCTTCGAATATATTCAACACCCCGGCCCCCACTGCTCTCTGTGGGGTGGGGGAAGAGAATTCCACAGACTGACAACTCAGCTGGTCCCGCTCGCCTCCCCTTCTCCCCGTTACCCTGACAACACTTCCCTTTCAGAGAGCGATCCAATTCCCTTTCAATTGCCTCGATGGACCCTGTCTCCCCCACACTCTCAGACAGTGCGTTCCAGACCCTAACCACTCGATTGACCCTGTCTCCCCCACACTCTCAGACAGTGCGATCCAGATCCTAACCACTCGATTGACCCTGTCTCCCCCACACTCTCAGACAGTGCGATCCAGTTCCTAACCACTCGATTGACCCTGTCTCCCCCACACTCACAGACAGTGCGTTCCAGACCCTAACCATTCGATTGACCCTGTCTCCCCCTCACTCTCAGACAGTGCATTCCAGTTCCTAACCACTCGATTGACCCTGTCTCCCCCACACTCTCAGACAGTGCGTTCCAGATCCTAACCCCTTGATTTACCCTGTCTCCCCCACACTCTCAGACAGTGCATTCCAGTTCCTATCCACTCGATTGACCCTGTCTCCCCCACACTCTCAGACAGTGCATTGCAGATCCTTACCACTTTATTGACCGTGTCTCCACCACACTCTCAGTGAGTTCCAGATCCTAACCGCTTGATGGACCCTGTCTCCCCCATACGATCAGTCAGTGCGATCTGGATCCCAACCACTCGATTGACCGTCTCCCCCACACTCTCAGACAGTGCGTTCCAGACCCTAACCACTTGATTGACCCTGTCTCCCCCACACTCTCAGACAGTGCGTTCCAGACCCTAACCACTTGATTGACCCTGTCTCCCCCACACTCTCAGACAGTGCGTTCCAGATCCTAACCACTCGATTGACCCTGTCTCCCCCACACTCTCAGACAGTGCGTTCCAGATCCTAACCACTCGATTGACCCTGTCTCCCCCACACTCTCAGACAGCGCGTTCCAGATCCTAACCACTCGCTGGGTGAAAATGTTTCTTCTCCTGTCCCCAATTCCCTTAAATCTGTATCCCCTCTGGTTCTCCATCCTTCCGCCAATGGGAACAGTTTCTCCCTCTCCACCCTGTTCTGGACCCCTCACAGTTTTGAAACCTCGATCGAATCTCCTCTCGACCATCTGTTCTCCAAGGAGAACAGTCCAAATTTCTCTAATCTACCCATGGAACTGAAGTTCCTTATCCCTGGAACGATTCTCTCTCAACCTGTGTCTTACACCAGCTCAACACACTCTCCCTGCTCTTGTGCTCTCTGCCGCTATTAATAAAGCCCCGGATATTGTCTGCTTTATTACCCGCTCTCTCTCAACCTGTGCCTTATACCAGCTCAACACACCCTCCCTGCTCTTGTACTCTCTGCCCCTATTAATAAAGCCCAGGATACTGTCTGCTTTATTACCCGCTCTCTCTCAACCTGTGCCTTATACCAGCTCAACACACCCTCCCTGCTCTTGTACTCTCTGCCCCTATTAATAAAGCCCAGGATACTGTCTGCAATATTACCCGCTCTCTCTCCACCTGTCCTGTCACCTTTAATGATTTACACACATGTACCCTGAGCTCCCTCCGCACCTGCGGTCCCTTTAATGTTGTAAATGTTATTTTACTCCATCTCTCCGCGTTCTTCCCCCCCCCCAAATGAGTCGCTTCCCGTTTCTCCGCATGGAACTGTGTCCGCCGTCAGTCTGCCCAATCCACCCGCCTGCCGATGTCCTCTCGAAGTTTAAACCGGACCTCCACACGGTTCACAGTGACCCCACTGTAAGCGTCCCTCCCCATCCTAAAGGCAGACGTCCACAGGTACTCTCTGTGTTCCCCGGGAGACTGTCCATCCATCGCTGCTACGAAGATGGTGGCTGATCCGATTGTGGTCTCAGCTCCGCTCTCCTGTCTGTCCTCCCACCCCCACCACAACCCTCGCCTCCCTCCTCCCCCTGTCGATCAGAAACCTGTCTGACTCAGCCTCGAAAATATTCAACGCTCCGGCCCCCACTGCTCTCTGTGGGGTGGGGGAAGAGAATTCCACAGACTGACAACTCAGCTGTTCCCGCTCACCTCCCCTTCTCCCCGTTACCCTGACAACACTTCCCTTTCAGAGAGCGATCCAATTCCCTTTCAACTGCCTCGATTGACCCTGTCTCCCCTACACTCTCAGACAGTGCGTTCCAGACCCTAACCACTCGATTGACCCTGTCTCCCCCACACTCTCAGACAGTGCGTTCCAGATCCTAACCACTCGATTGACCCTGTCTACCCCACACTCTCAGACAGTGCGTTCCAGATCCTAACCGCTCGATTGACCCTGTCTCCCCCACACTCTCAGACAGTGCGTTCCAGATCCTAACCACTCGATTGACCCTGTCTCCCCCACACTCTCAGACAGTGCGTTCCAGATCCTAACCACTCGATTGACCCTGTCTCCCCCACACTCTCAGACAGTGCGTTCCAGACCCTAACCACTCGATTGACCCTGTCTCCCCCACACTCTCAGACAGTGCGTTCCAGACCCTAACCACTCGATTGACCCCGTCTCCCCCACACTCTCAGACAGTGCATTGCAGATCCTTACCACTTTATTGACCGTGTCTCCACCACACTCTCAGTGAGTTCCAGATCCTAACCGCTTGATGAACCGTGTCTCCCCCATACGATCAGTCAGTGCGATCTGGATCCCAACCACTCGATTGACCGTCTCCCCCACACTCTCAGACAGTGCGTTCCAGACCCTAACCACTTGATTGACCCTGTCTCTCCCACACTCTGTGTGTTCCAGATCCTAACCCCTCGATTGACCCTCTCTCGCCCGCACTCTCAGACAGTGCGTTCCAGATCCTAACCACTCGATTGACCCTGTCTCCCCCACACTCTCAGACAGTGCGTTCCAGATCCTAACCACTCGATTGACCCTGTCTCCCCCACACTCTCAGACAGTGCGTTCCAGACCCTAACCACTCGATTGACCCTGTCTCCACCACAGTCTCAGACTGTGCATTCCAGACCCTAAAGCCTCGATTGACCCTGTCTCCCCCACACTCTCAGACAGTGCGTTCCAGATCTTAACCACTCAATTGACCCTGTCTCCTCCACAATCTCCGTGCGTTCCAGATCCTAACCACTCGCTGGGCGAAAAAGTTTTATCTCCTGTCGCCAAGCCCTTTAAATCTGTATCCCCTCTGTTTCTCTATCCTTCCGCCAGTGGGAACACTTTCTCCCCCTCCACTCTGTTCTGGACCCCTCACAGTTTTGAAACCTCGATCGAATCTCCTCTCGACCATCTGTTCTCCAAGGAGAACAGTCCAAATTTTTCAAATCTACCCATGGAACTGAAGTTCCTTTTCCCTGTAACGATTCTCGTCAATCTTTTACATGCTCTCTCCAACGTCCTAAAGGCAGACGTCCACAGGTTCTCTCTGTGTTCCCCGGGAGACTGTCCATCCATCGCTGCTACGAAGATGGTGTCTGATCCGATTGTGGTCTCAGCTCCGCTCTCCTGTCTGTCCTCCCACCCCCACCACAACCCTCGCCTCCCTCCTCCCCTGTCGATCAGAAACCTGTCTGACTCAGCCTCGAATATATTCAACACCCCGGCCCCCACTGCTCTCTGTGGGGTGGGGGAAGAGAATTCCACAGACTGACAACTCAGCTGTTCCCGCTCGCCTGCCCTTCTCCCCGTTACCCTGACAACACTTCCCTTTCAGAGAGTGATCCAATTCCCTTTCAACTGCCTCGATGGACCCTGTCTCCCCTACACTCTCAGACAGTGCGTTCCAGATCCTAACCCCTTGATTTACCCTGTCTCCCCCACACTCTCAGACAGTGCATTCCAGTTCCTATCCACTCGATTGACCCTGTCTCCCCCACACTCTCAGACAGTGCATTGCAGATCCTTACCACTTTATTGACCGTGTCTCCACCACACTCTCAGTGAGTTCCAGATCCTAACCGCTTGATGGACCCTGTCTCCCCCATACGATCAGTCAGTGCGATCTGGATCCCAACCACTCGATTGACTGTCTCCCCCACACTCTCAGACAGTGCGTTCCAGACCCTAACCACTTGATTGACCCTGTCTCCCCCACACTCTCAGACAGTGCGTTCCAGACCCTAACCACTTGATTGACCCTGTCTCCCCCACACTCTCAGACAGTGCGTTCCAGATCCTAACCACTCGATTGACCCTGTCTCCCCCACACTCTCAGACAGTGCGTTCCAGATCCTAACCAAACGATTGACCCGGTCTCGCCCACACTCTCAGACAGCGCGTTCCAGACCCTAACCACTCGCTGGGTGAAAATGTTTCTTCTCCTGTCCCCAATTCCCTTAAATCTGTATCCCCTCTGGTTCTCCATCCTTCCGCCAATGGGAACAGTTTCTCCCTCTCCACCCTGTTCTGGACCCCTCACAGTTTTGAAACCTCGATCGAATCTCCTCTCGACCATCTGTTCTCCAAGGAGAACAGTCCAAATTTCTCTAATCTACCCATGGAACTGAAGTTCCTTATCCCTGGAACGATTCTCTCTCAACCTGTGTCTTACACCAGCTCAACACACTCTCCCTGCTCTTGTGCTCTCTGCCGCTATTAATAAAGCCCCGGATATTGTCTGCTTTATTACCCGCTCTCTCTCAACCTGTGCCTTATACCAGCTCAACACACCCTCCCTGCTCTTGTACTCTCTGCCCCTATTAATAAAGCCCAGGATGTTGTCTGCTTTATTACCCGATCTCTCATCCTGTGTCTTATACCAGCTCAACACACCCTCCCTGCTCTTGTACTCTCTGCCCCTATTAATAAAGCCCAGGATACTGCCTGCTTTATTACCCGCTCTCTCTCCACCTGTCCTGTCACCTTTAATGATTTACACACATGTACCCTGAGCTCCCTCCGCACCTGCGGTCCCTTTAATGTTGTAAATTCTATTTTACACCATCTCTCCGCGTTCTTCCCCCCCCCAAATGAATCGCTTCCCGTTTCTCCGCATGGAACTGTGTCCGCCGTCAGTCTGCCCACTCCACCCGCCTGCCGATGTCCTCTCGAAGTTTAAACCGGACCTCCACACGGTTCACAGTGACCCCACTGTAAGCGTCCCTCCCCATCCTAAAGGCAGACGTCCACAGGTTCTCTCTGTGTTCCCCGGGAGACTGTCCATCCATCGCTGCTACGAAGATGGTGGCTGATCCGATTGTGGTCTCAGCTCCGCTCTCCTGTCTGTCCTCCCACCCCCACCACAACCCTCGCCTCCCTCCTACCCCTGTCGATCAGAAACCTGTCTGAATCAGCTTCGAATATATTCAACACCCCGGCCCCCACTGCTCTCTGTGGGGTGGGGGAAGAGAATTCCACAGACTGACAACTCAGCTGGTCCCGCTCGCCTCCCCTTCTCCCCGTTACCCTGACAACACTTCCCTTTCAGAGAGCGATCCAATTCCCTTTCAACTGCCTCGATGGACCCTGTCTCCCCCACACTCTCAGACAGTGCGTTCCAGATCCTAACCACTCGATTGACCCTGTCTCCCCCACACTCTCAGACAGTGCGTTCCAGATCCTAACCACTCGATTGAACCTGTCTCCCCCAGTCTCAGACTGTGCATTCCAGACCCTAAACCCTCGATTGACCCTGTCTCCCCAACACTGTGTGTTCCAGATCCTAACCCCTTGATTTACCCTGTCTCCCCCACACTTTCAGACAGTGCGTTCCAGATCCTAACCACTCGATTGACCGTCTCCCGCACACTTTCAGACAGCGCGTTCCAGATCCTAACCACTCGATTGACCGTCTCCCCCACACTCTCAGACAGTGCGTTCCAGACCCTAACCACTCGATTGACCCTGTCTCCCCCACACTCTGAGACAGTGCGTTCCAGACCCTAACCACTCGGTTGACCCTGTCTCCCCCACACTGTCAGACAGTGTGTGCCAGATCCTAACCACTCGATTGACCGTGTCTCCCCCACACTCTCAGACAGTACGTTCCAGTTGCTAACCACTCGATTGACCCTGTCTCCCCAACACTCTCAGACAGTGCGTTCCAGACCCTAACCACTCGATTGACCCTGTCTCCCCCACACTCTCAGACAGCACGTTCCAGATCCTAACCACTCGATTGACCGTCTCCCCCACACTCTCAGACAGCGCGTTCCATATCCTAACCACTCGATTGACCCTGTCTCCCCCACACTCTCAGACAGCGCGTTCCGGACCCTAACCACTCGATTGACCCTGTCTCCTCCACCATCTCAGAGAGTGCGTTCCAGATCCTAACCACTCGCTGGGCGAAAAAGTTTAATCTCCTGTCGCCAATCCCTTTAAATCTGTATCCCCTCAGGTTCTCCATCCTTCCGCCAATGGGAACACTTTCTCCCTCTCCACTCTGTTCTGGACCTTTCAGTTTTGAACACCTCGATCGAATCTCCTCTCGACCTTCGATTCTCCAAGGAGAACAGTCCAAATTTCTCAAATCTACCCATGGAACTGAAGTTCCTTTTCCCTGTAACGATTCTCGTCAATCTTTTACATGCTCTCACCAACGCCCAGGATACTGTCTGCTTTATTACCCGCTCTCTCACAACCTGTGTCTTATACCAGCTCAACACACCCTCCCTGCTCTTGTACTCTCTGCCCCTATTAATAATGCCCAGGATACTGCCTGCTTTATTACCCGCTCTCTCTCAGTCTGTCCTGTCACCTTTAATGATCTACACACATGTACCCTGAGCTCCCTCCGCTCCTGCAGCCCCTTTAACGTTGTAAATTCTATTTTACACCATCTCTCCGCGTTCCTCCCCCCCCCAAATGAATCGCTTCCCGTTTCTCCGCATGGAACTGTGTCCGCCGTCAGTCTGCCCACTCCATCCGCCTGCCGATGTCCTCTCGAAGTTTAAACCGGACCTCCACACGGTTCACAGTGACCCCACTGTAAGCGTCCCTCCCCATCCTAAAGGCAGACGTCCACAGGTTCTCTCTGTGTTCCCCGGGAGACTGTCCATCCATCGCTGCTACGAAGATGGTGGCTGATCCGATTGTGGTCTCAGCTCCGCTCTCCTGTCTGTCCTCCCACCCCCACCACAACCCTCGCCTCCCTCCTCCCCCTGTCGATCAGAAACCTGTCTGACTCAGCCTCGAATATATTCAACGCCCCGGCCCCCACTGCTCTCTGTGGGGTGGGGGGAAGAGAATTCCACTGACTGACAACTCAGCTGGTCCCGCTCGCCTCCCCTTCTCCCCGTTACCCTGACAACACTTCCCTTTCAGAGAGCGATCCAATTCCCTTTCAACTGCCTCGATTGACCCTGTCTCCCCTACACTCTCAGACAGTGCGTTCCAGACCCTAACCACTCGATTGACCCTGTCTCCCCCACACTCTCAGACAGCACGTTCCAGATCCTAACCACTCGATTGACCGTCTCCCCCACACTCTCAGACAGCGCGTTCCATATCCTAACCACTCGATTGACCCTGTCTCCCCCACACTCTCAGACAGCGCGTTCCGGACCCTAACCACTCGATTGACCCTGTCTCCTCCACCATCTCAGAGAGTGCGTTCCAGATCCTAACCACTCGCTGGGCGAAAAAGTTTAATCTCCTGTCGCCAATCCCTTTAAATCTGTATCCCCTCAGGTTCTCCATCCTTCCGCCAATGGGAACACTTTCTCCCTCTCCACTCTGTTCTGGACCTTTCAGTTTTGAACACCTCGATCGAATCTCCTCTCGACCTTCGATTCTCCAAGGAGAACAGTCCAAATTTCTCAAATCTACCCATGGAACTGAAGTTCCTTTTCCCTGTAACGATTCTCGTCAATCTTTTACATGCTCTCACCAACGCCCAGGATACTGTCTGCTTTATTACCCCCTCTCTCACAACCTGTGTCTTATCCCAGCTCAACACACCCTCCCTGTTCTTGTACTCTCTGCCCCTATTAATAAAGCCCAGGATACTGTCTGCTTTATTACCCGCTCTCTCACAACCTGTGTCTTATACCAGCTCAACACACCCTCCCTGCTCTTGTACTCTCTGCCCCTATTAATAATGCCCAGGATACTGTCTGCTTTATTACCCGCTCTCTCTCAGTCTGTCCTGTCACCTTTAATGATCTACACACATGTACCCTGAGCTCCCTCCGCTCCTGCAGCCCCTTTAACGTTGTAAATTCTATTTTACACCATCTCTCCGCGTTCTTCTCCCCCCCAAAATGAATCGCTTCCCGTTTCTCCGCATGGAACTGTGTCCGCCGTCAGTCTGCCCACTCCACCCGCCTGCCGATGTCCTCTCAAAGTTTAAGCCGGACCTCCACACGGTTCACAGTGACCCCACCGTAAGTGTCCCTCCCCATCCTAAAGGCAGACTTCCACAGGTTCTCTCTGTGTTCCCCGGGAGACTGTCCATCCATCGCTGCTACGAAGATGGTGGCTGATCCGATTGTGGTCTCAGCTCCGCTCTCCTGTCTGTCCTCCCACCCCCACCACAACCCTCGCCTCCCTCCTCCCCCTGTCGATCAGAAACCTGCCTGACTCAGCATCGAAAATATTCAACGCCCCGGCCCCCACTGCTCTCGGTGGGGCGACTGTCCATCCATCGCTGCCGCTATCGCACTTTCACACCGTGCGCGCCTTTGCCCTTTGAACACAAAGACTGGGAACTCAGACCATCATCTCCCCTTGCATTTAGGATCCTGGACTTTGTGTGGGGGGGGGTGGTGATGGGTAGGAGGAGGAGGGAGGGTGGGGGGCGTAAGCACACGTGTCCCCACCAGTTGCCCAGTGCACGCTCCAGAGGACAGGGCTAGACGTCCCATGGACGAATTTATGTCATCCTCAGGAAGTCTCAACCCAATCGCTCCCCATAACCAGCTCCATTCCAAGGGAAGGCAAGCATCATTCACGCTTCAAGCTCTAATCGTCACTTAACCCGGGATCGAGATACCGTATTCCCTCGCTGGCCGACCCACAAACCCATTTTTCTTATGGTCACACGGACTCAAAACCTCCACTGGACTTCCTCTCTCCGCAGATTCTGTCCGACCTGCTGAGTCATTCCGGCACTTTCCGCTCTTGATTCAGCTTTCAAGCCACCGCAGTTGCTTTCCATTTATTCCTTCACTGGGATGCGTGTGGCCGGCGCCCGGCATTTACTGTCCATCCCTAATTGCCCCCTTGAGAAGGTTGGGGGAGTGGGGGGGGTTGAAGCCGCCTTCTTGAACTGCTGCAGTGTAGGTACACCCATGGTGCTGTTAGGGAGGGAGTTCCAGGATTTTGTCCGTGTGGTGTAGGTACACCAACGGCGCTGTTAGGGAGGGAGTTCCAGGATTTTGTCCGTGTGGTGTAGGTACACCCACAGCGCTGTTAGGGAGGGAGTTCCAGGATTTTGTCCGTGTGGTGTAGGTACACCCACGGCGCTGTTAGGGAGGGAGTTCCAGGATTTTGTCCCTGTGGTGTAGGTACACCCACGGCGCTGTTAGGGAGGGAGTTCCAGGATTTTGTCCGTGTGGTGTAGGTACACCCACGGCGCTGTTAGGGAGGGAGTTCCAGGATTTTGTCCCTGTGGTGTAGGTACACCCACAGCGCTGTTAGGGAGGGAGTTCCAGGATTTTGTCCGTGTGGTGTAGGTACACCCACGGCGCTGTTAGGGAGGGAGTTCCAGGATTTTGTCCGTGTGGTGTAGGTACACCCACGGCGCTGTTAGGGAGTTCCGGGATTTTGTCCGTGTGGTGTAGGTACACCCACAGCGCTGTTAGGGAGGGAGTTCCAGGATTTTGTCCCTGTGGTGTAGGTACACCCACAGCGCTGTTAGGGAGGGAGATCCAGGATTTTGTCCGTGTGGTGTAGGTATACCCACGGCGCTGTTAGGGAGGGAGTTCCAGGATTTTGACCCAGCGACAGTGAAGGAACGGCCGATATATTTCCAAGTCAGGATGGTGAGTGACTTGGAGGGGAACTTCCAAGTGGTGGTGTTCCCATGTGTCTGCTGCCCTTGTCCTTCTAGATGGTAGTGGTCGTGGGTTTGGGCGGCGCTGTCGAAGGAGCCTTGGTGAGTTCCTGCAGTGCATCTTGTAGATGGTACACACGCTGCTGCTACTGTGCGTCGGTGGTGGAGGGAGCGAGTAAATGTTTGCGGATGGGGGGCCGATCAAGCGGGGCTGCTTTGTCCTGGATGACGTCTGCCTTCTCGAGTTCCGGGAAACCTGCACCCCCTTCCTCAGAGGTGTGCGGTACCCAGAACCTGCACGCAGAAAGCTCCAGCTGTGATGGGACCAGCGCTTCCTACTGTGACCAGAAAAGAAGGAAGCCCACAGAGTAATGCTAATTTTGATACAGTATCCGATCCCCCTCGGCTTAAGGGCTGTAATTGCCTTAGCCTTTCGGATGTGTGTCTGGCTGCAGGATCCGGACCCAGTGAAGGGTGGGGGGGTGGGGAGTTGGTGGGGGAGGGTGGGATAGCCGCCATGCTTGACCTGGTAAAACATCCCCGAGACCCTTCGCAGGAGCGATTACCCCGACTGACAGTCTGACCCCAGGGCCCCGTCAAGAGATATCAGGGACGGGAAACCTGAAGTTTGGTCTGAGAGGGAGAGAGGTTTAGGGAGGGAATTCCAGAGTTTAGGGTCCCCTCTAACCCCCCCACCACCCCACACCCCCCGCCCCCACCCACCCATCCCCCGAGGCAGCTGAAGGCCCGGCCGCCAATGGCGGAGCGATGGGAATCGGGGGAGGAACGAGGCGCTGGAATCGGAGGAGCTCAGAGTTCTCCTGTGCACCCCCTCCTTCTGTAACTTCCTCCAGCCCCTACAATTCACATCCTCCTGTTCAAATCCCTCCATCACCCCCTCCCTCCCTATCTCTGTAACCTCCTCCAGCCCCTACAATTCACATCCTCCTGTTCAAATCCCTCCCTCACCCCTTCCCTCCCTATCTCTGTAACCGCCTCCAACCCCTACAATTCTCATCCACCTGTTCAAATCCCTCCCTCACCCCCTCCTTCCCTCCCTATCTCTGTAACCTCCTACAACCCTCTGAGATCTCTGCGCTATTCTGATTCCAGCCTCTCTCCCTCTTTCTCTCTCTCCTTTTCGAGACTTTCCTTAAAAACACCCTCTCCGACCGAGCTTTGGGGTCTCCCATCCCTGACGTCCCCTCAGGAGGGTGGTGGTGGTGGTGGTGGGGGGGTCAGACTGTGTTGGATAATCGCTCCTGGGAAGCGACTTAGAGGGGAGGGTGGGAGAGTGGGGGGGGGGGGGAAGGTAGATGGACCCGAGCCGCTGCCGACACAGCGCGATCCGGGTCCTGGATACCGGTTTCCTCCCCCCACCCCCCACCCCCCCAACCCCGTCGCCGTCGCTAAATATGAACAAACTCGATGCTCGCCTCTCCCGAGCTCCTCGTCTGTTCACACGTCCCCAGCCCGATGTGGGTGGGGGGATGGGCTGCAGTGGAGGTGGGGGGGTGGTGGTGGTGGGGTGGGGTCCGGCAGGAGGGTGGGGGTCCGGCGGCAGAGGAGGGAGGAGTCCAAGCTGGCTGGAAGCTTTTGTCTTTTTATTATTTCATTTTCCTTATAAAAAGAAACAGGCATAAGGGCCAGTTAGCGGCCGTAATTTCACCGTTTTATATAAAAGATTAAGAACACAGAGAGAGGGAGGGAGGGAGGGAAAGGGGGAGGGGCAGAGGGAAAGGGGGTGGGGCAGAGGGAAAGGGGGAGGGGCAGAGGGAAAGGGGGAGGGGCAGAGGGAAAGGGGGAGGGGCAGAGGGAAAGGGGGAGGGGCAGAGGGAAAGGGGGAGGGGCAGAGGGAAAGGGGGAGGGGCAGAGGGAAAGGGGGAGGGGCAGAGGGAAAGGGGGAGGGGCAGAGGGAAAGGGGGAGGGGCAGAGGGAAAGGGGGAGGGGCAGAGGGAAAGGGGGAGGGGCAGAGGGAAAGGGGGAGGGGCAGAGGGAAGGGGGAGGCGGGGCACACGAGTTAACAACTCCACACACTCACTGACGGGATGCGGCTGGGATTTGTTTTCTTTTTAAAAAAAAGCAAGGTGGTGCAGACATCACTTTCGGATGAGGAAAGGGGCACTCGGGAGAGGAAGAGGGAGAGAGAGCACGAGAGGATTTTCCGTCCCGGTTCTCCTTCCTGTTTGGATGTGGGGGCCGGGAGAGGGGAGGGCTCGAGTCCTGCCGGCGCCGGCCACGGTCGACTTCACCGCCTTTCAGAGACGAAACGCCGAATCGACCTGGCCGGAAGCTCGGACGCGCGACGACAATGGCGGGGGGGGGGGGGCGGTGCTGCAGCCACCTGCCGGCTCTCAGCTCACCTCGAGGCTCCAGAGGGCGGCAAGGGTCGACAGCTGGAGTGAATGGGGGGTGGGGGGGGAGGGGGTCGAGTGGGGGGGTCCCTCCACAAAAGGGGGAGGGGGTCGAAAGGGGGTCCCTCCACAAAAGGGGGAGGGTGTCCACGAGGGTTCCCCCCAAGCGAGCTGGTCGAGAGCCAGGACAGTGGAAAGAAACTTGTTCTAATTTATTTATTACGAATTTGTAAAAACACAAACCCCTCCCCCCTCCCCACAACACCCTCCCTCTCCCCCCCCCCCATCTTGCCCCACCTACCGCCCCCCCCCCCCCCCACCGCCACCCCGAACCCCTTTGCCATCGAGTCCACTTCAACGACACCCCCCCACCCACCCAAGGAGGAAGACCCCTCGCACTCCCCCACGGAACACACACCGTGACTGACCCTCCGCTCCCTCCCTCGCTCTCCTTCCCAAGGTGGGGGGGTTGGGGGGTGGGGAGTCCCTCGCATGTGCAGCTCTGCTCCACAGTCTCTCAGTTCTGGGGGCACCGGGTTCGCTGGCTGCAGAGAGACCAGTCCAGCATCATTGGGGGGTGGGGGGGGGGGGTGCAGAACAGAGGGGAGGGGAGGGGAGAAGGAGGGAGTGCTGGTACTGAGGGTCTCCCCGACAGTGCCTCCTTACCGATGCTGAACCTGCTCCCCCTCTCCCACTCGGGACATCGCCAACCGAGAACTGGGAGCGGGGGTGGGAGAGAGACAAGAGGAGGCGGCGTAGGGAGAGGGAATGAAAGAGAGAGAGAGAAAATCGAGGGGGGGGGGGGGGGAAGAGAGAGAGGGAAAGAGAGAGAGGGGGTGAGAGAGAGAGGGGGTGAAAGCGAGAGAGAGAGAGGGGGAAAGGGACAGAAAGGTGGAAAGCGAGAGAGAGAGGGAAAGAGAGAGAGAGAGGGAAAGAGAGAGAGAGAGGGAAAGAGAGAGAGGGAAAGAGAGAGAGAGAGGGAAAGAGAGAGAGGGAAAGAGAGAGAGGGAAAGAGAGAGAGCGAGGGAAAGAGAGAGAGAGAGGGAAAGAGAGAGAGGGAAAGAGAGAGAGAGAGAGGGAAAGAGAGAGAGAGAATGGGAAAGAGAGAGAGAATGGGAAAGCGAGAGAGAATGGGAGTGAAAGTGAGAGAGAATGGGGGTGAAAGCGAGAGAGAATGGGGGTGAAAGCGAGAGAGAAGGGGGTGAAAGCGAGAGAGAATGGGGGTGAAAGCGAGAGAGAGGGGGAAAGAGAGAGAGAGGGGGGAAAGAGAGAGAGAGGGGGGAAAGAGAGAGAGAGGGGGGAAAGAGAGAGAGAGGGGGGAAGAGAGAGAGGGGGGAAGAGAGAAAGAGGGGGGAAAGCGAGAGAGAGAGGGGAAAGCGAGAGAGAGAGAGAGGGAAAGCGAAAGAGAGAGAGAGAAAGAGGGAAAGCGAGAGAGAGAGAGAGAAAGAGGGAAAGCGAGAGAGAGAGGGGGAAGGAGAGAGAGAGAGAGATTGTGGGGGGGGAGAGAAGAGAGGTCGAAAGGCTCTGTCGACACGCACCCCCCAGCACTTCTCTCTCCTCCCCCAAGCCGCGACCCTTGGAGTTCGGAGAGCACCCTGACCCCGGCCAGTACCGCCCCAGTAACCCCTCACCTCCCAGCCGCCCCCCCCCCCCCCCCCCCCCCCCCCCCCCCCCCCCGACAATCAAGCGCCCTGGTACCGTTACCCCGCCCCCCCCCCACCCCCCCACACAAGCCCACCGCAAACTCCCGTCTCTGCCGCGCGAACCAACCCCCCCCGCCCCCCACCCCCCCCACCCCGTCCAAATCTCCCCGCTGACGAGAAAAAAAAACTAAACTAAACCCACCCGACGAACAGACCCGGTCTCGACCCTCGAGCCGCACTGCAAAACCTGATCAGGATCTACCGGTGTGGGGAGGGGAGGGTGGGGGTGGGAGAATACGAGACCAAGAGAAAAGGCCGGGGGGTGGGGGGGGGGGTGGAGAAGACAGGGGGGTAAAACAGGAAACAAGTAAACTTCGTTTAAAAAAAAAAACCCAAAAAATAAAGATATTACATCTGGAGTCCCGTGTGGCTCGCTCGACGAAGTGGTGGGGGGGGGCTGGGGGTGTTGGGGAGCTGAAGGGCAGGGGGTGGGGGGGGGAGAAGGTTGATTCTACCAAAAGTCGCGACGATGGTATGAGTCCGGTTCGCAATACTTGGTGACCACCACCCTGTTGGCAAACTTGCGCCCGGCAAGACCCTGCATGGCTTTCTGGCAGTCGAGGATCGAGACGAACTCCACGAAGATCTGTGAGGAGAAGCAGAGCGAAGAGGAGGAGTGAGGTTGTGGGGAGGGGGTGGGGGTGTGTGTGTGTGTGGTCAGCATCGCGGGGACCGACTGTCCGATCAGGGGTCACGGGAGGAGGCGCGAGGGACATGCGGAAAAGCGCTCGGACAGAGAGGGGCGTCTTAAAGGGGCGGGGGAGAGAGAGAGAGAGAGAGAGAGAGAGAGGTTTAGGGAGGCAATTCCAGCAGAGCTGAGGTAGCACCACCCAGAACACCAACCCCTCCCCACCTGTGCTCGCCTACCTCGCACAGCAGGCGATGCCAGGGCGATGGGAATCGGGCGGGCGGGGATGCTCGAGAGGCCAGAATCGGTGGAGCGCAGAGATCTCGGATGCTACGGAGATAGGGAACGAGGGGGTGAGGGAGGGATTTGAACATGAGGGATGAGAATTGTAGGGACTGGAGGAGGTTACAGAGATTGGGTGCGAGCGGCCTTGGAGGGATTGGAACAGGAGGATGAGAAATGTAGGGGTCGGAGGAGGTTACAGAGATAGGGAGGGAGGGGGTGATGGAGGGATTTGAACAGGAGGCTGAGAATTGTTGGGCTGGAGGAGGTTGCAGAGATAGGGAGGGAGGGAGATGAGGGAGGGATTTGAACAGGAGGATGAGAATTGTAGGGCCCAGAGGAGATTACAGAGATAGGTAGGGAGGTGAAGGAGGGATTTGAACAGGAGGATGGGAATTGTCAGGGCTGGAGGAGGTTACAGAGATAGGGAGGGAGTGGTGAGGGAGGGATTTGAACAGGAGGATGAGAATTGTAGGGGCTGGAGGAGGTTACGGAGATAGGGAGGGAGGGGGCGAGGGAATGATTTGAACAGGAGGATGAGAATTGTAGGGGCTGGAGGAGGTTACAGAGATAGGGAGGGAGGGGGTGATGGAGGGATTTGAACAGGAGGATGAGAATTGTAGGAGCTGGAGGAGGTTACAGAGATAGGGAGGGAGGGATTTGAACAGGAGGATGGGAATTGTAGGGGCTGAAGAGGTTTACAGAGATAGGGAGGGAGGGGGCGAGGGCGGGATTTGAACAGGAGGATGAGAATTGTAGGGGCTGGAGGAGGTTACAGAGATAGGGAGGGAGGGATTTGAACAGGAGGATGGGAATTGTACGGGCTGGAGGAGGTTACAGAGATAGGGAGGGAGGGATTTGAACAGGAGGATGGGAATTGTAGGGGCTGAAGAGGTTTACACAGATAGGGAGGGAGGGGGTGAGGGAGGGATTTGAGCAAGAGGATGAGAATTGTAGGGGCTGGAGGAGGTTACAGAGATAGGGAGGGAGGGGGCGAGGGCGGGATTTGAACAGGAGGATGAGAATTGTAGGGGCTAGAGGAGGTTACAGAGATAGGGAGGGAGGGGGTGAGGGAGGGATTTGAACAGGAGGATGGGAATTGTACAGGCTGGAGGAGGTTACAGAGATAGGGAGGGAGGGCAGAGGTGAGGGAGGGATTTGAACAGGAGGATGAGAATTGAAGTGGCTGGAGGAGGTTACAGAGATAGGGAAGGTGGGGGTGAGGGAGGGATTTGAACAGGAGGATGAGAATTGTAGGAGCTGGAGGAGGTTACAGAGATAGGGAGGGAGGGATTTGAACAGGAGGATGGGAATTGTAGGGGCTGAAGAGGTTTACAGAGATAGGGAGGGAGGGGGCGAGGGCGGGATTTGAACAGGAGGATGAGAATTGTAGGGGCTGGAGGAGGTTAGAGATAGGGAGGGAGGGATTTGAACAGGAGGATGGGAATTGTACGGGCTGGAGGAGGTTACAGAGATAGGGAGGGAGGGATTTGAACAGGAGGATGCGAATTGTAGGGGCTGAAGAGGTTTACACAGATAGGGAGGGAGGGGGTGAGGGAGGGATTTGAGCAGGAGGATGAGAATTGTAGGGGCTGGAGGAGGTTACAGAGATAGGGAGGGAGGGGGCGAGGGCGGGATTTGAACAGGAGGATGAGAATTGTAGGAGCTGGAGGAGGTTACAGAGAAAGGGAGGAATGGGGTGAGGGAGGGATTTGAACAGGAGGATGAGAATTGTAGGGGCTGGAGGAGGTTACAGAGATAGGGAGGGAGGGGGTGAGGGAGGGATTTGAACAGGAGGATGGGAATTGTAGGGGCTGGAGGAGGTTACAGAGATAGGGAAGGTGGGGGTGAGGGAGGGATTTGAACAGGAGGATGAGAATTGTAGGGGCTGGAGGAGGTTACAGAGAAAGGGAGGGAGGGATTTGAACAGGAGGATGGGAATTGTAGGGGCTGAAGAGGTTTACACAGATAGGGAGGGAGGGGGTGAGGGAGGGATTTGAGCAGGAGGATGAGAATTGTAGGGGCTGGAGGAGGTTACAGAGATAGGGAGGGAGGGGGCGAGGGCGGGATTTGAACAGGAGGATGAGAATTGTAGGGGCTGGAGGAGGTTACAGAGATAGGGAGGGAGGGGGCGAGGGAGGGATAAGAACAGGAGGATGGGAATTGTAGGGTCTGGAGGAGGTTACAGAGATAGGGAGGGAGGGGGTGATGGAGGGATTTGAACAGGAGGATGAGAATTGTAGGAGCTGGAGGAGGTTACAGAGATAGGGAGGGAGGGATTTGAACAGCAGGATGGGAATTGTAGGGGCTGAAGAGGTTTACAGAGATAGGGAGGGAGGGGGCGAGGGCGGGATTTGAACAGGAGGATGAGAATTGTAGGGGCTGGAGGAGGTTACAGAGAAAGGGAGGAATGGGGTGAGGGAGGGATTTGAACAGGAGGATGAGAATTGTAGGGGCTGGAGGAGGTTACAGAGATAGGGAGGGAGGGGGTGAGGGAGGGATTTGAACAGGAGGATGGGAATTGTACAGGCTGGAGGAGGTTACAGAGATAGGGAGGGCAGAGGTGAGGGAGGGATTTGAACAGGAGGATGAGACTTGAAGGGGCTGGAGGAGGTTACAGAGATAGGGAAGGTGGGGGTGAGGGAGGGATTTGAACAGGAGGATGGGAATTGTAGGTGCTGGAGGAGGTTACAGAGATAGGGAGGGAGGGGTGAGGGAGGGATTTGAACAGGAGGATGGGAATTGTAGGTGCTAGAGGAGGTTACAGAGATAGGGAGGGAGGGGGTGAGGGAGGGATTTGAACAGGAGGATGGGAATTGTAGGGGATGGAGGAGGTTACAGAGATAGGGAGGGAGGGGGCGAGGGAGGGATAGGAACAGGAGGATGGGAATTGTAGGGTCTGGAGGAGGTTACAGAGATAGGGAGGGAGTAGGCGAGGGGCTATTGAGGGATCGGAACAGGAGGAAGAGAATTGTCGGGGCAGGTCGAGGTTACAGAGATAGGGAGGGAGGGGGTGAGTGAGGGATTTGAACAGGAGGATGAGAATTGTAGGGGCTGGAGGAGGTTACAGAGATAGGGAGGGAGGGGGTGAGGGAGGGATTTGAATAGGAGGAAGAGAATTGTGGGAGCTGGAGGAAATTACAGAGATAGAGCGGGCAGAGGTAAGGGAGGGATTTGAACATGAGGTTGAGAAATGTAGAGTCTGGAGGAGGTTACAGAGATAAGTAGGGAGGGGGTGATGGAGGGATTTGAACATGAGGATGGGTATTAGGCTAGACGAGGTTATAGATATAGGGAGGGAGGGGGTGAGGGAGGGATTTGAACAGGTAGATGAGAATTGTAGGGGCTGGAGGAGGTTACAGAGATAGGGAGGGAGGGGGTGAGGGAGGGATTTGAACAGGAGGATGAGAATTGTAGGGGCTGGAGCAGGTTACAGAGATAGGGAGGGCAGAGGTGAGGGAGGGATTTGAACAGGAGGATGAGAATTGAAGTGGCTGGAGGAGGTTACAGAGATAGGGAGGGAGGGGGTGAGGGAGGGATTTGAACAGGAGGATGAGAATTGAAGGGGCTGGAGGAGGTTACAGAGATAGGGAAGGTGGGGGTGAGGGAGGGATTTGAACAGGAGGATGAGAATTGTAGGGGCTGGAGGAGGTTACGGAGATAGGGAGGGAGGGGGTGAGGGAATGATTTGAACAGGAGGATGAGAATTGTAGGGGCTGGAGGAGGTTACAGAGATAGGGAGGGAGGGGGTGATGGAGGGATTTGAACAGGAGGATGAGAATTGTAGGAGCTGGAGGAGGTTACAGAGATAGGGAGGGAGGGATTTGAACAGGAGGATGGGAATTGTAGGGGCTGAAGAGGTTTACAGAGATAGGGAGGGAGGGGGCGAGGGCGGGATTTGAACAGGAGGATGAGAATTGTAGGGGCTGGAGGAGGTTACAGAGATAGGGAGGGAGGGATTTGAACAGGAGGATGGGAATTGTACGGGCTGGAGGAGATTACAGAGATAGGGAGGGAGGGATTTGAACAGGAGGATGGGAATTGTAGGGGCTGAAGGGGTTTACACAGATAGGGAGGGAGGGGGTGAGGGAGGGATTTGAGCAGGAGGATGAGAATTGTAGGGGCAGGAGGAGGTTACAGAGATAGGGAGGGAGGGGGTGAGGGAGGGATTTGAGCAGGAGGATGGGAATTGTACAGGCTGGAGGAGGTTACAGAGATAGGGAGGGCAGAGGTGAGGGAGGGATTTGAACAGGAGGATGAGAATTGAAGTGGCTGGAGGAGGTTACAGAGATAGGGAGGGAGGGGGTGAGGGAGGGATTTGAACAGGAGGATGAGAATTGAAGGGGCTGGAGGAGGTTACAGAGATAGGGAAGGTGGGGGTGAGGGAGGGATTTGAACAGGAGGATGAGAATTGTACGGGCTGGAGGAGGTTACAGAGATAGGGAGGGAGGGATTTGAACAGGAGGATGGGAATTGTAGGGGCTGAAGAGGTTTACACAGATAGGGAGGGAGGGGGCGAGGGCGGGATTTGAACAGGAGGGTGAGAATTGTAGGGGCTGGAGGAGGTTACAGAGATAGGGAGGGAGGGGGTGAGGGAATGATTTGAACAGGAGGATGAGAATTGTAGGGGCTGGTGGAGGTTACAGAGATAGGGAGGGAGGGGGTGAGGGAGGGATTTGAACAGGAGGATGAGAATTGTAGGGGCTGGAGGAGGTTACATAGATAGGGAGGGAGGGGGTGAGGTAGGGATTTGAACAGGAGGATGAGAATTGAAGGGGCTGGAGGAGGTTACAGAGATAGGGAAGGTGGGGGTGAGGGAGGGATTTGAACAGGAGGATGGGAATTGTAGGGTCTGGAGGAGGTTACAGAGATCGGGAGGGAGTAGGCGAGGGGCTATTGAGGGATCGGAACAGGAGGAAGAGAATTGTCGGGGCAGGTCGAGGTTACAGAGATAGAGAGGGAGAGGGTGTGTGAGGGATTTGAACAGGAGGATGAGAATTGTAGGGACTGGGGGAGGTTACAGAGATAGGGAGGGAGGGGGTGAGGGAGGGATTTGAATAGGAGGAAGAGAATTGTGGGAGCTGGAGGTAATTACAGAGATAGAGCGGGCAGAGGTAAGGGAGGGATTTGAACATGAGGTTGAGAAATGTAGTGTCTGGAGGAGGTTACAGAGATAAGTAGGGAGGGGGTGATGGAGGGATTTGAACATGAGGATGGGTATTAGGCTAGACGAGGTTATAGATATAGGGAGGGAGGGGGTGAGGGAGGGATTTGAACAGGTAGATGAGAATTGTAGGGGCTGGAGGAGGTTACAGAGATAGGGAGGGAGGGGGTGAGGGAGGGATTTGAACAGGAGGATGAGAATTGTAGGGGCTGGAGGAGGTTACAGAGATAGGGAGGGAGGGGGTGAGGGAGGGATTTGAACAGGAGGATGAGAATTGTAGGGGCTGGAGGAGGTTACAGAGATAGGGAGGGAGGGGGTGAGGGAGGGATTTGAACAGGAGGATGAGAATTGTAGGGGCTGGAGGAGGTTACAGAGATAGGGAGGGAGGGGGTGAGGGAGGGATTTGAACAGGAGGATGAGAATTGAAGTGGCTGGAGGAGGTTACAGAGATAGTGAGGGAGGGGGTGAGGGAGGGATTTGAACAGGAGGATGAGAATTGTAGGGGCTGGAGGAGGTTACAGAGATAGGGAGGGAGGGGGCGAGGGAATGATTTGAACAGGAGGATGAGAATTGTAGGGGCTGGAGGAGGTTACAGAGATAGGGAGGGAGGGATTTGAACAGGAGGATGGGAATTGTAGGGGCTGAAGAGGTTTACAGAGATAGGGAGGGAGGGGGCGAGGGCGGGATTTGAACAGGAGGATGAGAATTGTAGGGGCTGGAGGAGGTTACAGAGATAGGGAGGGAGGGATTTGAACAGGAGGATGGGAATTGTACGGGCTGGAGGAGGTTACAGAGATAGGGAGGGAGGGATTTGAACAGGAGGATGGGAATGGTAGGGGCTGAAGAGGTTTACACAGATAGGGAGGGAGGGGGTGAGCGAGGGATTTGAGCAGGAGGATGAGAATTGTAGGGGCTGGAGGAGGTTACAGAGATAGGGATGGAGGGGGCTGAGGGCGGGATTTGAACAGGAGGATGAGAATTGTAGGGGCTGGAGGAGGTTACAGAGAAAGGGAGGAATGGGGTGAGGGAGGGATTTGAACAGGAGGATGAGAATTGTAGGGGCTGGAGGAGGTTACAGAGATAGGGAGGGAGGGGGTGAGGGAAGGATTTGAACAGGAGGATGGGAATTGTACAGGCTGGAGGAGGTTACAGAGATAGCGAGGGAGGGGGTGAGTGAGGGATTTGAACAGGAGGATGAGAATTGTAGGGGTTGGAGGAGGTTACAGAGATAGGGAGGGGGTGAGGGAGGGTTTTGAACAGGAGGATGAGAATTGTAGGGGCTGGAGGAGGTTACAGAGATAGGGAGGGCAGAGGTGATGGAGGGATTTGAACATGAGGATGGGTATTAGGCTAGACGAGGTTATAGATATAGGGAGGGAGGGGGTGAGGGAGGGATTTGAACAGGAGGATGAGAATTGTAGGGGCTGGAGTAGGTTACAGAGATAGGGAGGGAGGGGGTGAGGGAGGGATTTGAACAGGAGGATGAGAATTGTAGGGGCTGGAGTAGGTTACAGAGATAGGGAGGGAGGGGGTGAGGGAGGGATTTGAACAGGAGGATGAGAATTGTAGGGGCTGGAGGAGGTTACAGAGATAGGGAGGGAGGGGGTGAGGGAGGGATTTGAACAGGAGGATGAGAATTGTAGGGGCTGGAGGAGGTTACAGAGATAGGGAGGGAGGGGGTGAGGTAGGGATTTGAACAGGAGGATGAGAATTGTAGTGGCTGGAGGAGGTTACAGAGATAGGGAGGGAGGGGGTGAGGGAGGGATTTGAACAGGAGGATGAGAATTGAAGGGGCTGGAGGAGGTTACAGAGATAGGGAGGGAGGGGGTGAGGGAGGGATTTGAACAGGAGGATGAGAATTGTAGGGGCAGGAGGAGGTTACAGAGATAGGGAGGGAGGGGGTGAGGGAGGGATTTGAACAGGAGGATGAGAATTGTAGGGGCTGGAGGAGGTTACAGAGATAGGGAGGGAGGGGGTGATGGAGGGATTTGAACAGGAGGATGAGAATTGTAGGAGCTGGAGGAGGTTACAGAGATAGGGAGGGAGGGATTTGAACAGGAGGATGGGAATTGTAGGGGCTGAAGAGGTTTACAGAGATAGGGAGGGAGGGGGCGAGGGCGGGATTTGAACAGGAGGATGAGAATTGTAGGGGCTGGAGGAGGTTACAGAGATAGGGAGGGAGGGATTTGAACAGGAGGATGGGAATTGTACGGGCTGGAGGAGGTTACAGAGATAGGGAGGGAGGGATTTGAACAGGAGGATGGGATTTGTAGGGGCTGAAGAGGTTTACACAGATAGGGAGGGAGGGGGCGAGGGCGGGATTTGAACAGGAGGGTGAGAATTGTAGGGGCTGGAGGAGGTTACAGAGATAGGGAGGGAGGGGGTGAGGGAGGGATTTGAACAGGAGGATGAGAATTGTAGGGGCTGGAGGAGGTTACAGAGATAGGGAGGGAGGGGGTGAGGGAGGGATTTGAACAGGAGGATGGAATTGTAGGGGCTGGAGGAGGTTACAGAGATAGGGAGGGCAGGGGTGAGGGAGGGATTTGAACAGGAGGATGGGAATTGTACAGGCTGGAGGAGGTTACAGAGATAGGGAGGGCAGAGGTGAGGGAGGGATTTGAACAGGAGGGTGAGAATTGAAGTGGCTGGAGGAGGTTACAGAGATAGGGAGGGAGGGGGTGAGGGAGGGATTTGAACAGGAGGATGGGAATTGAAGGGGCTGGAGGAGGTTACAGAGATCGGGAGGGAGTAGGCGAGGGGCTATTGAGGGATCGGAACAGGAGGAAGAGAATTGTCGGGGCAGGTCGAGGTTACAGAGATAGAGAGGGAGAGGGTGTGTGAGGGATTTGAACAGGAGGATGAGAATTGTAGGGACTGGGGGAGGTTACAGAGATAGGGAGGGAGGGGGTGAGGGAGGGATTTGAATAGGAGGAAGAGAATTGTGGGAGCTGGAGGTAATTACAGAGATAGAGCGGGCAGAGGTAAGGGAGGGATTTGAACATGAGGTTGAGAAATGTAGAGTCTGGAGGAGGTTACAGAGATAAGTAGGGAGGGGGTGATGGAGGGATTTGAACATGAGGATGGGTATTAGGCTAGACGAGGTTATAGATATAGGGAGGGAGGGGGTGAGGGAGGGATTTGAACAGGTAGATGAGAATTGTAGGGGCTGGAGGAGGTTACAGAGATAGGGAGGGAGGGGGTGAGGGAGGGATTTGAACAGGAGGATGAGAATTGTAGGGGCTGGAGGAGGTTACAGAGATAGGGAGGGAGGGGGTGAGGGAGGGATTTGAACAGGAGGATGAGAATTGAAGTGGCTGGAGGAGGTTACAGAGATAGGGAGGGAGGGGGTGAGGGAGGGATTTGAACAGGAGGATGAGAATTGAAGGGGCTGGAGGAGCTTACAGAGATAGGGAAGGTGGGGGTGAGGGAGGGATTTGAACAGGAGGATGAGAATTGAAGGGGCTGGAGGAGGTTACAGAGATAGGGAGGGAGGGGGCGAGGGAATGATTTGAACAGGAGGATGAGAATTGTAGGGGCTGGAGGTGGTTACAGAGATAGGGAGGGAGGGGGTGATGGAGGGATTTGAACAGGAGGATGAGAATTTTAGGAGCTGGAGGAGGTTACAGAGATAGGGAGGGAGGGATTTGAACAGGAGGATGGGAATTGTAGGGGCTGGAGGAGGTTACAGAGATAGGGAGGGAGGGGATGAGGGAGGGATTTGAACAGGAGGATGAGAATTGTAGGGGCTGGAGGAGGTTACAGAGATAGGGAGGGAGGGGGTGAGGGAGGGATTTGAACAGGAGGATGGGAATTGTAGGGGCTGGAGGAGGTTACAGAGATAGGGAGGGAGGGGGTGAGGGAGGGATTTGAACAGGAGGATGAGAATTGTAGGAGCTGGAGGAGGTTACAGAGATAGGGAGGGAGGGATTTGAACAGGAGGATGGGAATTGTAGGGGATGGAGGAGGTTACAGAGATAGGGAGGGAGGGGGCGAGGGTGGGATAGGAACAGGAGGATGGGAATTGTAGGGTCTGGAGGAGGTTACAGAGATAGGGAGGGAGTAGGCGAGGGGCTATTGAGGGATCGGAACAGGAGGAAGAGAATTGTCGGGGCAGGTCGAGGTTACAGAGATAGGGAGGGCGAGGGTGTGTGAGGGATTTGAACAGGCAGATGAGAATTGTAGGGGCTGGAGGAGGTTACAGAGACAGGGAGGGAGGGGGTGAGGGACGGATTTGAATAGGAGGAAGAGAATTGTGGGAGCTGGAGGTAATTACAGAGATAGAGCGGGCAGAGGTAAGGGAGGGATTTGAACATGAGGTTGAGAAATGTAGAGTCTGGAGGAGGTTACAGAGATAAGTAGGGAGGGGGTGATGGAGGGATTTGAACATGAGGATGGGTATTAGGCTAGACGAGGTTATAGATATAGGGAGGGAGGGGGTGAGGGAGGGATTTGAACAAGTAGATGAGAATTGTAGGGGCTGGAGGAGGTTACAGAGATAGGGAGGGAGGGGGTGAGGGAGGGATTTGAACAGGAGGATGAGAATTGTAGGGGCTGGAGGAGGTTACAGAGATAGGGAGGGAGGGGGTGAGGGAGGGATTTGAACAGGAGGATGAGAATTGTAGGGGCTGGAGGAGGTTACAGAGATAGGGAGGGAGGGGGTGAGGGAGGGATTTGAACAGGAGGATGAGAATTGTAGGGGCTGGAGGAGGTTACAGAGATAGGGAGGGAGGGGGTGAGGGAGGGATTTGAACAGGAGGATGAGAATTGAAGTGGCTGGAGGAGGTTACAGAGATAGGGAAGGTGGGGGTGAGGGAGGGATTTGAACAGGAGGATGAGAATTGTAGGGGCTGGAGGAGGTTACAGAGATAGGGAGGGAGGGGGTGAGGGAGGGATTTGAACAGGAGGATGAGAATTGAAGGGGCTGGAGGAGGTTACAGAGATAGGGAAGGTGGGGGTGAGGGAGGGATTTGAACAGGAGGATGAGAATTGTAGGGGCTGGAGGAGGTTACAGAGATAGGGAGGGAGGGGGCGAGGGAATGATTTGAACAGGGGGATGAGAATTGTAGGGGCTGGAGGTGGTTACAGAGATAGGGAGGGAGGGGGTGATGGAGGGATTTGAACAGGAGGATGAGAATTTTAGGAGCTGGAGGAGGTTACAGAGATAGGGAGGGAGGGATTTGAACAGGAGGATGGGAATTGTAGGGGCTGAAGAGGTTTACAGAGATAGGGAGGGAGGGGGCGAGGGCGGGATTTGAACAGGAGGATGAGAATTGTAGGGGCTGGAGGAGGTTACAGAGATAGGGAGGGAGGGATTTGAACAGGAGGATGGGAATTGTACGGGCTGGAGGAGGTTACAGAGATAGGGAGGGAGGGATTTGAACAGGAGGATGGGAATGGTAGGGGCTGAAGAGGTTTACACAGATAGGGAGGGAGGGGGTGAGCGAGGGATTTGAGCAGGAGGATGAGAATTGTAGGGGCTGGAGGAGGTTACAGAGATAGGGATGGAGGGGGCGAGGGCGGGATTTGAACAGGAGGATGAGAATTGTAGGGGCTGGAGGAGGTTACAGAGAAAGGGAGGAATGGGGTGAGGGAGGGATTTGAACAGGAGGATGAGAATTGTAGGGGCTGGAGGAGGTTACAGAGATAGGGAGGGAGGGGGTGAGGGAGGGATTTGAACAGGAGGATGAGAATTGAAGGGGCTGGAGGAGGTTACAGAGATAGGGAAGGTGGGGGTGAGGGAGGGATTTGAACAGGAGGATGAGAATTGTAGGGGCTGGAGGAGGTTACAGAGATAGGGAGGGAGGGGGTGAGGGAGGGATTTGAACAGGAGGATGAGAATTGTAGGGGCTGGAGGAGGTTACAGAGATAGGGAGGGAGGGGGTGAGGGAGGGATTTGAACAGGAGGATGGGAATTGTAGGGGCTGGAGGAGGTTACAGAGTTTGGGAGGGAGGGGGTGAGGGAGGGATTTGAACAGGAGGATGAGAATTGTAGGAGCTGGAGGAGGTTACAGAGATAGGGAGGGAGGGATTTGAACAGGAGGATGGGAATTGTAGGGGATGGAGGAGGTTACAGAGATAGGGAGGGAGGGGGCGAGGGTGGGATAGGAACAGGAGGATGGGAATTGTAGGGTCTGGAGGAGGTTACAGAGATAGGGAGGGAGTAGGCGAGGGGCTATTGAGGGATCGGAACAGGAGGAAGAGAATTGTCGGGGCAGGTCGAGGTTACAGAGATAGGGAGGGCGAGGGTGTGTGAGGGATTTGAACAGGCAGATGAGAATTGTAGGGGCTGGAGGAGGTTACAGAGATAGGGAGGGAGGGGGTGAGGGACGGATTTTAATAGGAGGAAGAGAATTGTGGGAGCTGGAGGTAATTACAGAGAAAGAGCGGGCAGAGGTAAGGGAGGGATTTGAACATGAGGTTGAGAAATGTAGAGTCTGGAGGAGGTTACAGAGATAAGTAGGGAGGGGGTGATGGAGGGATTTGAACATGAGGATGGGTATTAGGCTAGACGAGGTTATAGATATAGGGAGGGAGGGGGTGAGGGAGGGATTTGAACAGGTAGATGAGAATTGTAGGGGCTGGAGGAGGTTACAGAGATAGGGAGGGAGGGGGTGAGGGAGGGATTTGAACAGGAGGATGAGAATTGTAGGGGCTGGAGGAGGTTACAGAGATAGGGAGGGAGGGGGTGAGGGAGGGATTTGAACAGGAGGATGAGAATTGTAGGGGCTGGAGGAGGTTACAGAGATAGGGAGGGAGGGGGTGAGGGAGGGATTTGAACAGGCGGATGAGAATTGTAGGGGCTGGAGGAGGTTACAGAGATAGGGAGGGAGGGGGTGATGGAGGGATTTGAACAGGAGGATGAGAATTGTAGGAGCTGGAGGAGGTTACAGAGATAGGGAGGGAGGGATTTGAACAGGAGGATGGGAATTGTAGGGGCTGAAGAGGTTTACAGAGATAGGGAGGGAGGGGGCGAGGGCGGGATTTGAACAGGAGGATGAGAATTGTAGGGGCTGGAGGAGGTTACAGAGATAGGGAGGGAGGGATTTGAACAGGAGGATGGGAATTGTACGGGCTGGAGGAGGTTACAGAGATAGGGAGGGAGGGATTTGAACAGGAGGATGGGAATTGTAGGGGCTGAAGAGGTTTACACAGATAGGGAGGGAGGGGGTGAGGGAGGGATTTGAGCAGGAGGATGAGAATTGTAGGGGCAGGAGGAGGTTACAGAGATAGGGAGGGAGGGGGTGAGGGAGGGATTTGAGCAGGAGGATGGGAATTGTACAGGCTGGAGGAGGTTACAGAGATAGGGAGGGCAGAGGTGAGGGAGGGATTTGAACAGGAGGATGAGAATTGAAGTGGCTGGAGGAGGTTACAGAGATAGGGAGGGAGGGGGTGAGGGAGGGATTTGAACAGGAGGATGAGAATTGAAGGGGCTGGAGGAGGTTACAGAGATAGGGAAGGTGGGGGTGAGGGAGGGATTTGAACAGGAGGATGAGAATTGTACGGGCTGGAGGAGGTTACAGAGATAGGGAGGGAGGGATTTGAACAGGAGGATGGGAATTGTAGGGGCTGAAGAGGTTTACACAGATAGGGAGGGAGGGGGCGAGGGCGGGATTTGAACAGGAGGGTGAGAATTGTAGGGGCTGGAGGAGGTTACAGAGATAGGGAGGGAGGGGGTGAGGGAATGATTTGAACAGGAGGATGAGAATTGTAGGGGCTGGAGGAGGTTACAGAGATAGGGAGGGAGGGGGTGAGGGAGGGATTTGAACAGGAGGATGAGAATTGTAGGGGCTGGAGGAGGTTACATAGATAGGGAGGGAGGGGGTGAGGGAGGGATTTGAACAGGAGGATGGGAATTGTACAGGCTGGAGGAGGTTACAGAGATAGGGAGGGCAGAGGTGAGGGAGGGATTTGAACAGGAGGATGAGAATTGAAGTGGCTGGAGGAGGTTACAGAGATAGGGAGGGAGGGGGTGAGGGAGGGATTTGAACAGGAGGATGGGAATTGAAGGGGCTGGAGGAGGTTACAGAGATAGGGAAGGTGGGGGTGAGGGAGGGATTTGAACAGGAGGATGGGAATTGTAGGGTCTGGAGGAGGTTACAGAGATCGGGAGGGAGTAGGCGAGGGGCTATTGAGGGATCGGAACAGGAGGAAGAGAATTGTCGGGGCAGGTCGAGGTTACAGAGATAGAGAGGGAGAGGGTGTGTGAGGGATTTGAACAGGAGGATGAGAATTGTAGGGACTGGGGGAGGTTACAGAGATAGGGAGGGAGGGGGTGAGGGAGGGATTTGAATAGGAGGAAGAGAATTGTGGGAGCTGGAGGTAATTACAGAGATAGAGCGGGCAGAGGTAAGGGAGGGATTTGAACAGGAGGATGAGAATTGAAGTGGCTGGAGGAGGTTACAGAGATAGGGAGGGAGGGGGTGAGGGAGGGATTTGAACAGGAGGATGAGAATTGAAGGGGCTGGAGGAGGTTACAGAGATAGGGAAGGTGGGGGTGAGGGAGGGATTTGAACAGGAGGATGAGAATTGTAGGGGCTGGAGGAGGTTACAGAGATAGGGAGGGAGGGGGTGAGGGAGGGATTTGAACAGGAGGATGAGAATTGTAGGGGCTGGAGGAGGTTACAGAGATAGGGAGGGAGGGGGTGAGGGAGGGATTTGAACAGGAGGATGGGAATTGTAGGGGCTGGAGGAGGTTACAGAGATAGGGAGGGAGGGGGTGAGGGAGGGATTTGAACAGGAGGATGAGAATTGTAGGAGCTGGAGGAGGTTACAGAGATAGGGAGGGAGGGATTTGAACAGGAGGATGTGAATTGTAGGGGATGGAGGAGGTTACAGAGATAGGGAGGGAGGGGGCGAGGGTGGGATAGGAACAGGAGGATGGGAATTGTAGGGTCTGGAGGAGTTTACGGAGATAGGGAGGGAGTAGGCGAGGGGCTATTGAGGGATCGGAACAGGAGGAAGAGAATTGTCGGGGCAGGTCGAGGTTACAGAGATAGGGAGGGCGAGGGTGTGTGAGGGATTTGAACAGGCAGATGAGAATTGTAGGGGCTGGAGGAGGTTACAGAGATAGGGAGGGAGGGGGTGAGGGACGGATTTGAATAGGAGGAAGAGAATTGTGGGAGCTGGAGGAAATTACAGAGATAGAGCGGGCAGAGGTAAGGGAGGGATTTGAACATGAGGTTGAGAAATGTAGAGTCTGGAGGAGGTTACAGAGATAAGTAGGGAGGGGGTGATGGAGGGATTTGAACATGAGGATGGGTATTAGGCTAGACGAGGTTATAGATATAGGGAGGGAGGGGGTGAGGGAGGGATTTGAACAGGTAGATGAGAATTGGAGGGGCTGGATGAGGTTACAGAGATAGGGAGGGAGGGGGTGAGGGAGGGATTTGAACAGGTAGATGAGAATTGTAGGGGCTGGAGGAGGTTACAGAGATAGTGAGGGAGGGGGTGATGGAGGGATTTGAACAGGAGGATGAGAATTGTAGGAGCTGGAGGAGGTTACAGAGATAGGGAGGGAGGGATTGGAACAGGAGGATGGGAATTGTAGGGGCTGAAGAGGTTTACAGAGATAGGGAGGGAGGGGGCGAGGGCGGGATTTGAACAGGAGGATGAGAATTGTAGGGGCTGGAGGAGGTTACAGAGAGAGGGAGGGAGGGATTTGAACAGGAGGATGGGAATTGTACGGGCTGGAGGAGGTTACAGAGATAGGGAGCGAGGGATTTGAACAGGAGGATGGGAATTGTAGGGGCTGAAGAGGTTTACACAGATAGGGAGGGAGGGGGTGAGGGAGGGATTTGAGCAGGAGGATGAGAATTGTAGGGGCTGGAGGAGGTTACAGAGATAGGGAGGGAGGGGGTGAGGGAGGGATTTGAACAGGTAGATGAGAATTGTAGGGGCTGGAGGCAGGTTACAGAGATAGGGGAGGAGGGGGTGAGGGAGGGATTTGAACAGGAGGATGAGAATTGTAGGGGCTGGAGGAGGTTACAGAGATAGGGAGGGAGGGGGTGAGGGAGAGATTTGAACAGGAGGATGGGAATTGTACAGGCTGGAGGAGGTTACAGAGATAGGGAGGGCAGAGGTGAGGGAGGGATTTGAACAGGAGGATGAGAATTGAAGTGGCTGGAGGAGGTTACAGAGATAGGGAGGGAGGGGGTGAGGGAGGGATTTGAACAGGAGGATGAGAATTGTAGGGGCTGGAGAAGGTTACAGAGATAGGGAGGGAGGGAGTCAGGGAGGGATTTGAACAGGAGGATGGGATTTGAAGGGGCTGAAGGGGTTTACAGAGACAGGGAGGGAGGGGGTGAGGGAGGGATTTGAACAGGAGGATGAGAATTGTAGGGGCTGGAGAAGGTTACAGAGATAGGGAGGGAGGGAGTCAGGGAGGGATTTGAACAGGAGGATGGGATTTGAAGGGGCTGAAGGGGTTTACAGAGACGGCAGAGGTAAGGGAGGGATTTGAACATGAGGTTGAGAAATGTAGAGTCTGGAGGAGGTTACAGAGATAAGTAGGGAGGGGGTGATGGAGGGATTTGAACATGAGGATGGGTATTAGGCTAGACGAGGTTATAGATATAGGGAGGGAGGGGGTGAGGGAGGGTTTTGAACAGGTAGATGAGAATTGGAGGGGCTGGATGAGGACACAGAGATAGGGAGGGAGGGGATGAGGGATGGATTTGAAGAGGAGGATGAGAATTGGAGGGGCTGGAGGAGGTTACAGAGATAGGGAGGGAGGGGATGAGGGATGGATTTGAAGAGGAGGATGAGAATTGTAGGGGCTGGAGGAGGTTACAGAGATAGGGAGGGAGGGGGTAAGGGTGGGATTTGAACCGGAGGATGAGAATTGTAGGGGCTGGAGGAGGTTACAGAGATATAGAGGGAGGGATTTGACCAGGAGGATGAGAATTGTAGGGGCTGGAGGAAGTTACAGAGATAGTGAGGGAGGGGGTGAGGGTGGGTTTTGAAAAGGAGGATAAGAATTGCAGGGGCTGGAGGAGGTTACAGAGATAGGGAGGGAGGGGTGAGGGAGGGATATCAACAGGTGGATGAGATTTGTAGGGGCTGGAAGCGGTGACACATAGCGAGGGAGGGTGTGAGGGAGGGATTTGAACAGGAGGATGAGAATTGTAGGGGCTGGAAGAGGTGACAAAGATATGGAGGAATGGGGTGAGGGAGGGATTTGAACAGGAGGATGAGAATTGTAGGGGCTGGAGGACGTTACAGAGATAGGGAGGGAGAGGGTGTGAGGGATTTTAACAGGCGGGTGAGAATTGTAGAGGTTGGATGAGGTTAAAGAGATAGGGAGGGAGGTGAAGGGGGGATTTGAATAGGAGGATGAGAATTGTTGGGGCTGAAGGGATTTACAGAGATAGGGAGGGAGGGGGCGAGGGGCTATTGAGGGATAGGAATAGGAGGAAGAGAATTGTGGGAGCTGGAGGAAATTACAGAGATAGAGCGGGCAGAGGTAAGGGAGGGATTTGAACATGAGGTTGAGAAATGTAGAGTCTGGAGGAGGTTACAGAGATAAGTAGGGAGGGGGTGATGGAGGGATTTGAACATGAGGATGGGTATTAGGCTAGACGAGGTTATAGATATAGGGAGGGAGGGGGTGAGGGAGGGATTTGAACAGGTAGATGAGAATTGTAGGGGCTGGAGGAGGTTACAGAGATAGGGAGGGAGGGGGTGAGGGAGGGATTTGAACAATGGATGAGAATTGTAGGAGCTGGAGGAGGTTACAGAGATAGGGAGGGAGGGATTTGAACAGGAGGATGGGAATTGTAGGGGCTGAAGAGGTTTACAGAGATAGGGAGGGAGGGGGCGAGGGCGGGATTTGAACAGGAGGATGAGAATTGTAGGGGCTGGAAGCGGTGACACATAGCGAGGGAGGGTGTGAGGGAGGGATTTGAACAGGAGGATGAGAATTGTAGGGGCTGGAAGAGGTGACAAAGATATGGAGGAATGGGGTGAGGGAGGGATTTGAACAGGAGGATGAGAATTGTAGGGGCTGGAGGACGTTACAGAGATAGGGAGGGAGAGGGTGTGAGGGATTTTAACAGGCGGGTGAGAATTGTAGAGGTTGGATGAGGTTAAAGAGATAGGGAGGGAGGTGAAGGGGGGATTTGAATAGGAGGATGAGAATTGTAGGGGCTGGAGGAGGTTACAGAGATATAGAGGGAGGGATTTGAACAGGAGGATGAGAATTGAAGTGGCTGGAGGAGGTTACAGAGATCGGGAGGGAGGGGGTGAGGGAGGGATTTGAACAGGAGGATGAGAATTGTAGGGGCTGGAGAAGGTTACAGAGATAGGGAGGGAGGGAGTCAGGGAGGGATTTGAACAGGAGGATGGGATTTGAAGGGGCTGAAGGGGTTTACAGAGACAGGGAGGGAGGGGGTGAGGCAGGGATTTGAATAGGAGGAAGAGAATTGTGGGAGCTGGAGGAAATTACAGAGATAGAGCGGGCAGAGGTAAGGGAGGGTTTGAACATGAGGTTGAGAAATGTAGAGTCTGGAGCAGGTTACAGAGATAAGTAGGGAGGGGGTGATGGAGGGATTTGAACATGAGGATGGGTATTAGGCTAGACGAGGTTATAGATATAGGGAGGGAGGGGGTGAGGGAGGGATTTGAACAGGTAGATGAGAATTGGAGGGGCTGGATGAGGTTACAGAGATAGGCAGGGGGTGATGGAGGGATTTGAACAGGAGGATGAGAATTGTAGGAGCTGGAGGAGGTTACAGAGATAGGGAGGGAGGGATTGGAACAGGAGGATGGGAATTGTAGGGGCTGAAGAGGTTTACAGAGATAGGGAGGGAGGGGGCGAGGGCGGGATTTGAACAGGAGGATGAGAATTGTAGGGGCTGGAGGAGGTTACAGAGATAGGGAAGGTGGGGGTGAGGGAGGGATTTGAACAGGAGGATGAGAATTGTAGGGGCTGGAGGAGGTTACAGAGATAGGGAGGGAGGGGGAGAGTGAGGGAGGGATTTGAACAGGAGGATGAGAATTGTAGGGGCTGGAGGAGGTTACAGAGATAGGGAGGGAGGGAGGGAGGGATTTGAACAGGAGGATGGGAATTGTAGGGGCTGGAGGAGGTTACAGAGATAGGGAGGGAGGGGGTGAGGGAGGGATTTGAACAGGAGGATGAGAATTGTAGGAGCTGGAGGAGGTTACAGAGATAGGGAGGGAGGGATTTGAACAGGAGGATGTGAATTGTAGGGGATGGAGGAGGTTACAGAGATAGGGAGGGAGGGGGCGAGGGTGGGATAGGAACAGGAGGATGGGAATTGTAGGGTCTGGAGGAGTTTACGGAGATAGGGAGGGAGTAGGCGAGGGGCTATTGAGGGATCGGAACAGGAGGAAGAGAATTGTCGGGGCAGGTCGAGGTTACAGAGATAGGGAGGGCGAGGGTGTGTGAGGGATTTGAACAGGCAGATGAGAATTGTAGGGGCTGGAGGAGGTTACAGAGATAGGGAGGGAGGGGGTGAGGGACGGATTTGAATAGGAGGAAGAGAATTGTGGGAGCTGGAGGAAATTACAGAGATAGAGCGGGCAGAGGTAAGGGAGGGATTTGAACATGAGGTTGAGAAATGTAGAGTCTGGAGGAGGTTACAGAGATAAGTAGGGAGGGGGTGATGGAGGGATTTGAACATGAGGATGGGTATTAGGCTAGACGAGGTTATAGATATAGGGAGGGAGGGGGTGAGGGAGGGATTTGAACAGGTAGATGAGAATTGGAGGGGCTGGATGAGGTTACAGAGATAGGGAGGGAGGGGGTGAGGGAGGGATTTGAACAGGTAGATGAGAATTGTAGGGGCTGGAGGAGGTTACAGAGATAGTGAGGGAGGGGGTGATGGAGGGATTTGAACAGGAGGATGAGAATTGTAGGAGCTGGAGGAGGTTACAGAGATAGGGAGGGAGGGATTGGAACAGGAGGATGGGAATTGTAGGGGCTGAAGAGGTTTACAGAGATAGGGAGGGAGGGGGCGAGGGCGGGATTTGAACAGGAGGATGAGAATTGTAGGGGCTGGAGGAGGTTACAGAGAGAGGGAGGGAGGGATTTGAACAGGAGGATGGGAATTGTACGGGCTGGAGGAGGTTACAGAGATAGGGAGCGAGGGATTTGAACAGGAGGATGGGAATTGTAGGGGCTGAAGAGGTTTACACAGATAGGGAGGGAGGGGGTGAGGGAGGGATTTGAGCAGGAGGATGAGAATTGTAGGGGCTGGAGGAGGTTACAGAGATAGGGAGGGAGGGGGTGAGGGAGGGATTTGAACAGGTAGATGAGAATTGTAGGGGCTGGAGGAGGTTACAGAGATAGGGGAGGAGGGGGTGAGGGAGGGATTTGAACAGGAGGATGAGAATTGTAGGGGCTGGAGCAGGTTACAGAGATAGAGAGGGAGGGGGTGAGGGAGGGATTTGAACAGGAGGATGAGAATTGTAGGGGCTGGAGGAGGTTACAGAGATAGGGAGGGAGGGGGTGAGGGAGAGATTTGAACAGGAGGATGGGAATTGTACAGGCTGGAGGAGGTTACAGAGATAGGGAGGGCAGAGGTGAGGGAGGGATTTGAACAGGAGGATGAGAATTGAAGTGGCTGGAGGAGGTTACAGAGATAGGGAGGGAGGGGGTGAGGGAGGGATTTGAACAGGAGGATGAGAATTGTAGGGGCTGGAGAAGGTTACAGAGATAGGGAGGGAGGGAGTCAGGGAGGGATTTGAACAGGAGGATGGGATTTGAAGGGGCTGAAGGGGTTTACAGAGACAGGGAGGGAGGGGGTGAGGGAGGGATTTGAACAGGAGGATGAGAATTGTAGGGGCTGGAGAAGGTTACAGAGATAGGGAGGGAGGGAGTCAGGGAGGGATTTGAACAGGAGGATGGGATTTGAAGGGGCTGAAGGGGTTTACAGAGACAGGGAGGGAGGGGGTGAGGGAGGGATTTGAATAGGAGGAAGAGAATTGTGGGAGCTGGAGGTAATTACAGAGATAGAGCGGGCAGAGGTAAGGGAGGGATTTGAACATAAGGTTGAGAAATGTGTAGTCTGGAGGAGGTTACAGAGATAAGTAGGGAGGGGGTGATGGAGGGATTTGAACATGAGGATGGGTATTAGGCTAGACGAGGTTATAGATATAGGGAGGGAGGGGGTGAGGGAGGGTTTTGAACAGGTAGATGAGAATTGGAGGGGCTGGATGAGGACACAGAGATAGGGAGGGAGGGGATGAGGGATGGATTTGAAGAGGAGGATGAGAATTGTAGGGGCTGGAGGAGGTTACAGAGATAGGGAGGGAGGGGGTAAGGGTGGGATTTGAACCGGAGGATGAGAATTGTAGGGGCTGGAGGAGGTTACAGAGATATAGAGGGAGGGATTTGACCAGGAGGATGAGAATTGTAGGGGCTGGAGGAGGTTACAGAGATAGTGAGGGAGGGGGTGAGGGTGGGTTTTGAAAAGGAGGATAAGAATTGCAGGGGCTGGAGGAGGTTACAGGGATAGGGAGGGAGGGGTGAGGGAGGGATATCAACAGGTGGATGAGTTTTGTAGGGGCTGGAAGCGGTGACACATAGCGAGGGAGGGTGTGAGGGAGGGATTTGAACAGGAGGATGAGAATTGTAGGGGCTGGAAGAGGTGACAAAGATATGGAGGAATGGGGTGAGGGAGGGATTTGAACAGGAGGATGAGAATTGTAGGGGCTGGAGGACGTTACAGAGATAGGGAGGGAGAGGGTGTGAGGGATTTTAACAGGCGGGTGAGAATTGTAGAGGTTGGATGAGGTTAAAGAGATAGGGAGGGAGGTGAAGGGGGGATTTGAATAGGAGGATGAGAATTGTTGGGGCTGAAGGGATTTACAGAGATAGGGAGGGAGGGGGCGAGGGGCTATTGAGGGATAGGAATAGGAGGAAGAGAATTGTGGGAGCTGGAGGAAATTACAGAGATAGAGCGGGCAGAGGTAAGGGAGGGATTTGAACATGAGGTTGAGAAATGTAGAGTCTGGAGGAGGTTACAGAGATAAGTAGGGAGGGGGTGATGGAGGGATTTGAACATGAGGATGGGTATTAGGCTAGACGAGGTTATAGATATAGGGAGGGAGGGGGTGAGGGAGGGATTTGAACAGGTAGATGAGAATTGTAGGGGCTGGAGGAGGTTACAGAGATAGGGAGGGAGGGGGTGAGGGAGGGATTTGAACAATGGATGAGAATTGTAGGAGCTGGAGGAGGTTACAGAGATAGGGAGGGAGGGATTTGAACAGGAGGATGGGAATTGTAGGGGCTGAAGAGGTTTACAGAGATAGGGAGGGAGGGGGCGAGGGCGGGATTTGAACAGGAGGATGAGAATTGTAGGGGCTGGAAGCGGTGACACATAGCGAGGGAGGGTGTGAGGGAGGGATTTGAACAGGAGGATGAGAATTGTAGGGGCTGGAAGAGGTGACAAAGATATGGAGGAATGGGGTGAGGGAGGGATTTGAACAGGAGGATGAGAATTGTAGGGGCTGGAGGACGTTACAGAGATAGGGAGGGAGAGGGTGTGAGGGATTTTAACAGGCGGGTGAGAATTGTAGAGGTTGGATGAGGTTAAAGAGATAGGGAGGGAGGTGAAGGGGGGATTTGAATAGGAGGATGAGAATTGTAGGGGCTGGAGGAGGTTACAGAGATATAGAGGGAGGGATTTGAACAGGAGGATGAGAATTGAAGTGGCTGGAGGAGGTTACAGAGATCGGGAGGGAGGGGGTGAGGGAGGGATTTGAACAGGAGGATGAGAATTGTAGGGGCTGGAGAAGGTTACAGAGATAGGGAGGGAGGGAGTCAGGGAGGGATTTGAACAGGAGGATGGGATTTGAAGGGGCTGAAGGGGTTTACAGAGACAGGGAGGGAGGGGGTGAGGCAGGGATTTGAATAGGAGGAAGAGAATTGTGGGAGCTGGAGGAAATTACAGAGATAGAGCGGGCAGAGGTAAGGGAGGGTTTGAACATGAGGTTGAGAAATGTAGAGTCTGGAGCAGGTTACAGAGATAAGTAGGGAGGGGGTGATGGAGGGATTTGAACATGAGGATGGGTATTAGGCTAGACGAGGTTATAGATATAGGGAGGGAGGGGGTGAGGGAGGGATTTGAACAGGTAGATGAGAATTGGAGGGGCTGGATGAGGATACAGAGATAGGGAGGGAGGGGATGAGGGATGGATTTGAAGAGGAGGATGAGAATTGGAGGGGCTGGAGGAGGTTACAGAGATAGGGAGGGAGGGGGCAACGGAGGGATTTGAACAAAACGATGAGAATTGTAGGGGCCGGAGGAAGTTATAGTGATAGCGAGGGAGGGGGTAAGGGTGGGATTTGAACCGGAGGATGAGAATTGTAGGGGCTGGAGGAGGTTACAGAGATATAGAGGGAGGGATTTGACCAGGAGGATGAGAATTGTAGGGGCTGGAGGAAGTTACAGAGATAGTGAGGGAGGGGGTGAGGGTGGGTTTTGAAAAGGAGGATAAGAATTGCAGGGGCTGGAGGAGGTTACAGAGATAGGGAGGGAGGGGTGAGGGAGGGATATCAACAGGTGGATGAGAATTGTAGGGGCTGGAAGCGGTGACACATAGAGAGGGAGGGTGTGAGGGAGGGATTTGAACAGGAGGATGAGAATTGTAGGGGCTGGAAGAGGTGACAAAGATATGGAGGAATGGGGTGAGGGAGGGATTTGAACAGGAGGATGAGAATTGTAGGGGCTGGAGGACGTTACAGAGATAGGGAGGGAGAGGGTGTGAGGGATTTTAACAGGCGGGTGAGAATTGTAGAGGTTGGATGAGGTTAAAGAGATAGGGAGGGAGGTGAAGGGGGGATTTGAATAGGAGGATGAGAATTGTTGGGGCTGAAGGGATTTACAGAGATAGGGAGGGAGGGGGCGAGGGGCTATTGAGGGATAGGAATAGGAGGAAGAGAATTGTGGGAGCTGGAGGAAATTACAGAGATAGAGCGGGCAGAGGTAAGGGAGGGATTTGAACATGAGGTTGAGAAATGTAGAGTCTGGAGGAGGTTACAGAGATAAGTAGGGAGGGGGTGATGGAGGGATTTGAACATGAGGATGGGTATTAGGCTAGACGAGGTTATAGATATAGGGAGGGAGGGGGTGAGGGAGGGATTTGAACAGGTAGATGAGAATTGTAGGGGCTGGAGGAGGTTACAGAGATAGGGAGGGAGGGGGTGAGGGAGGGATTTGAACAGGAGGATGAGAATTGTAGGGGCTGGAGAAGGTTACAGAGATAGGGAGGGAGGGAGTCAGGGAGGGATTTGAACAGGAGGATGGGATTTGAAGGGGCTGAAGGGGTTTACAGAGACAGGGAGGGAGGGGGTGAGGCAGGGATTTGAATAGGAGGAAGAGAATTGTGGGAGCTGGAGGAAATTACAGAGATAGAGCGGGCAGAGGTAAGGGAGGGTTTGAACATGAGGTTGAGAAATGTAGAGTCTGGAGCAGGTTACAGAGATAAGTAGGGAGGGGGTGATGGAGGGATTTGAACATGAGGATGGGTATTAGGCTAGACGAGGTTATAGATATAGGGAGGGAGGGGGTGAGGGAGGGATTTGAACAGGTAGATGAGAATTGGAGGGGCTGGATGAGGATACAGAGATAGGGAGGGAGGGGATGAGGGATGGATTTGAAGAGGAGGATGAGAATTGGAGGGGCTGGAGGAGGTTACAGAGATAGGGAGGGAGGGGGCAACGGAGGGATTTGAACAAAACGATGAGAATTGTAGGGGCCGGAGGAAGTTATAGTGATAGCGAGGGAGGGGGTAAGGGTGGGATTTGAACCGGAGGATGAGAATTGTAGGGGCTGGAGGAGGTTACAGAGATATAGAGGGAGGGATTTGACCAGGAGGATGAGAATTGTAGGGGCTGGAGGAAGTTACAGAGATAGTGAGGGAGGGGGTGAGGGTGGGTTTTGAAAAGGAGGATAAGAATTGCAGGGGCTGGAGGAGGTTACAGAGATAGGGAGGGAGGGGTGAGGGAGGGATATCAACAGGTGGATGAGAATTGTAGGGGCTGGAAGCGGTGACACATAGAGAGGGAGGGTGTGAGGGAGGGATTTGAACAGGAGGATGAGAATTGTAGGGGCTGGAAGAGGTGACAAAGATATGGAGGAATGGGGTGAGGGAGGGATTTGAACAGGAGGATGAGAATTGTAGGGGCTGGAGGACGTTACAGAGATAGGGAGGGAGAGGGTGTGAGGGATTTTAACAGGCGGGTGAGAATTGTAGAGGTTGGATGAGGTTAAAGAGATAGGGAGGGAGGTGAAGGGGGGATTTGAATAGGAGGATGAGAATTGTAGGGGCTGGAGGAGGTTACAGAGATATAGAGGGAGGGATTTGAACAGGAGGATGAGAATTGAAGTGGCTGGAGGAGGTTACAGAGATAGGGAGGGAGGGGGTGAGGGAGGGATTTGAACAGGAGGATGAGAATTGTAGGGGCTGGATGAGGTTACAGAGATAGGCAGGGGGTGATGGAGGGATTTGAACAGGAGGATGAGAATTGTAGGAGCTGGAGGAGGTTACAGAGATAGGGAGGGAGGGATTTGAACAGGAGGATGGGAATTGTAGGGGCTGAAGAGGTTTACAGAGATAGGGAGGGAGGGGGCGAGGGCGGGATTTGAACAGGAGGATGAGAATTGTAGGGGCTGGAGGAGGTTACAGAGATAGGGAGGGAGGGATTTGAACAGGAGGATGGGAATTGTACGGGCTAGAGGAGGTTACAGAGATAGGGAGGGAGGGATTTGAACAGGAGGATGGGAATTGTAGGGGCTGAAGAGGTTTACACAGATAGGGAGGGAGGGGGTGAGGGAGGGATTTGAGCAGGAGGATGAGAATTGTAGGGGCTGGAGGAGGTTACAGAGATAGGGAGGGAGGGGGTGAGGGAGGGATTTGAGCAGGAGGATGAGAATTGTAGGGGCTGGAGCAGGTTACAGAGATAGAGAGGGAGGGGGTGAGGGAGGGATTTGAAAAGGAGGATGAGAATTGTAGGGGCTGGAGGAGGTTACAGAGATAGGGAGGGCAGAGGTGAGGGAGGGATTTGAACAGGAGGATGAGAATTGAAGGGGCTGGAGGAGGTTACAGAGATAGGGAGGGAGGGGGTGAGGGAGGGATTTGAACAGGAGGATGGGAATTGTAGGGTCTGGAGGAGGTTACAGAGATAGGGAGGGAGTAGGCGAGGGGCTATTGAGCGATCGGAACAGGAGGATGAGAATTGTAGGGGCTGGAGAAGGTTACAGAGATAGGGAGGGAGGGAGTCAGGGAGGGATTTGAACAGAAGGATGAGAATTGAAGGGGCTGGAGAAGGTTACAGAGATAGGGAGGGAGGGAGTCAGGGAGGGATTTGAACAGGAGGATGGGAATTGTAGGGTCTGGAGGAGGTTACAGAGATAGGGAGGGAGTAGGCGAGGGGCTATTGAGCGATCGGAACAGGAGGATGAGAATTGTAGGGGCTGGAGGAGGTTACAGAGATAGGGAGGGAGGGGGTGAAGGAGGGATTTGAATAGGAGGAAGAGAATTGTGGGAGCTGGAGGAAATTACAGAGATAGAGCGGGCAGAGGTAAGGGAGGGATTTGAACATGAGGTTGAGAAATGTAGAGTCTGGAGGAGGTTACAGAGATAAGTAGGGAGGGGGTGATGGAGGGATTTGAACATGAGGATGGGTATTAGGCTAGACGAGGTTATAGATATAGGGAGGGAGGGGGTGAGGGAGGGATTTGAACAGGTAGATGAGAATTGGAGGGGCTGGATGAGGTTACAGAGATAGGCAGGGGGTGATGGAGGGATTTGAACAGGAGGATGAGAATTGTAGGAGCTGGAGGAGGTTACAGAGATAGGGAGGGAGGGATTGGAACAGGAGGATGGGAATTGTAGGGGCTGAAGAGGTTTACAGAGATAGGGAGGGAGGGGGCGAGGGCGGGATTTGAACAGGAGGATGAGAATTGTAGGGGCTGGAGGAGGTTACAGAGAGAGGGAGGGAGGAATTTGAACAGGAGGATGGGAATTGTACGGGCTGGAGGAGGTTACAGAGATAGGGAGCGAGGGATTTGAACAGGAGGATGGGAATTGTAGGGGCTGAAGAGGTTTACACAGATAGGGAGGGAGGGGGTGAGGGAGGGATTTGAGCAGGAGGATGAGAATTGTAGGGGCTGGAGGAGGTTACAGAGATAGGGAGGGAGGGGGTGAGGGAGGGATTTGAACAGGTAGATGAGAATTGTAGGGGCTGGAGGAGGTTACAGAGATAGGGAGGGAGGGGGTGAGGGAGGGATTTGAACAGGAGGATGAGAATTGTAGGGGCTGGAGCAGGTTACAGAGATAGAGAGGGAGGGGGTGAGGGAGGGATTTGAACAGGAGGATGAGAATTGTAGGGGCTGGAGGAGGTTACAGAGATAGGGAGGGAGGGGGTGAGGGAGAGATTTGAACAGGAGGATGGGATTTGTACAGGCTGGAGGAGGTTACAGAGATAGGGAGGGCAGAGGTGAGGGAGGGATTTGAACAGGAGGATGAGAATTGAAGTGGCTGGAGGAGGTTACAGAGATAGGGAGGGAGGGGGTGAGGGAGGGATTTGAACAGGAGGATGAGAATTGTAGGGGCTGGAGAAGGTTACAGAGATAGGGAGGGAGGGAGTCAGGGAGGGATTTGAACAGGAGGATGGGATTTGAAGGGGCTGGAGAAGGTTACAGAGATAGGGAGGGAGGGGGTGAGGGAGGGATTTGAACAGGAGGATGAGAATTGTAGGGGCTGGAGAAGGTTACAGAGATAGGGAGGGAGGGGGTGAGGGAGGGATTTGAATAGGAGGAAGAGAATTGTGGGAGCTGGAGGTAATTACAGAGATAGAGCGGGCAGAGGTAAGGGAGGGATTTGAACATGAGGTTGAGAAATGTAGAGTCTGGAGGAGGTTACAGAGATAAGTAGGGAGGGGGTGATGGAGGGATTTGAACATGAGGATGGGTATTAGGCTAGACGAGGTTATAGATATAGGGAGGGAGGGGGTGAGGGAGGGATTTGAACAGGTAGATGAGAATTGGAGGGGCTGGATGAGGATACAGAGATAGGGAGGGAGGGGATGAGGGATGGATTTGAAGAGGAGGATGAGAATTGGAGGGGCTGGAGGAGGTTACAGAGATAGGGAGGGAGGGGGCAACGGAGGGATTTGAACAAAACGATGAGAATTGTAGGGGCCGGAGGAAGTTATAGTGATAGCGAGGGAGGGGGTAAGGGTGGGATTTGAACCGGAGGATGAGAATTGTAGGGGCTGGAGGAGGTTACAGAGATAGTGAGGGAGGGGGTGAGGGTGGGTTTTGAAAAGGAGGATAAGAATTGCAGGGGCTGGAGGAGGTTACAGGGATAGGGAGGGAGGGGTGAGGGAGGGATATCAACAGGTGGATGAGTTTTGTAGGGGCTGGAAGCGGTGACACATAGCGAGGGAGGGTGTGAGGGAGGGATTTGAACAGGAGGATGAGAATTGTAGGGGCTGGAAGAGGTGACAAAGATATGGAGGAATGGGGTGAGGGAGGGATTTGAACAGGAGGATGAGAATTGTAGGGGCTGGAGGACGTTACAGAGATATGGAGGGAGAGGGTGTGAGGGATTTTAACAGGCGGGTGAGAATTGTAGAGGTTGGATGAGGTTAAAGAGATAGGGAGGGAGGTGAAGGGGGGATTTGAATAGGAGGATGAGAATTGTAGGGGCTGGAGGAGGTTACAGAGATATAGAGGGAGGGATTTGACCAGGAGGATGAGAATTGTAGGGGCTGGAGGAAGTTACAGAGATAGTGAGGGAGGGGGTGAGGGTGGGTTTTGAAAAGGAGGATAAGAATTGCAGGGGCTGGAGGAGGTTACAGAAATAGGGAGGGAGGGGTGAGGGAGGGATATCAACAGGTGGATGAGAATTGTAGGGGCTGGAAGCGGTGACACATAGCGAGGGAGGGTGTGAGGGAGGGATTTGAACAGGAGGATGAGAATTGTAGGGGCTGGAGGACGTTACAGAGATAGGGAGGGAGAGGGTGTGAGGGATTTTAACAGGCGGGTGAGAATTGTAGAGGTTGGATGAGGTTAAAGAGATAGGGAGGGAGGTGAAGGGGGGATTTGAATAGGAGGATTAGAATTGTTGGGGCTGAAGGGATTTACAGAGATAGGGAGGGAGGGGGCAAGGGGCTATTGAGGGATAGGAATAGGAGGAAGAGAGTTGTCGGGGCAGGCGGAGGTTACAGACATAGGGCGGGAAAGGGTGTGTGGGGGATTTTAACAGGCGGGTGAGAATTGTAGAGGCTGGAGAAGGTGACAGAGATAGGGAGGGAGGGGGTGAGGGAGGGATTTGAATAGGAGGATGATAATTGTAGGGGCTGGAGGAGGTTAAAGAGATAGGGAGGGAGGGGGTGTGAGAGGAATTTGAACAGGAGCATGAGAATTGTGGGGGCTGGAAGAAATTACAGAGATAGAGCGGGCAGAGGTAAGGGAGGGATTTGAACATGAGGTTTAGAATTGTAGAGTCTGGAGGAAGTGAGAGAGATAGGTAGGGAGGGGGTGATAGAGGGATTTGAACAGGGGGATGAGAATTGTAGGGGCTGGAGGAGGTGACAGAGATAGGGAGGGAGGGGATGAGGGAGGCATTTGAACAGGAGGATGAGAATTGTGGGGGCTGGAGGAGGTTACAGAGATAGGGCGGGCAGAGGTAAGGGAGGGATTTGAAAATGAGGTTGAGAATTGTAGGGACTGGGTGAGATTACAGGGGAGGAGCTGAGGGAGGGATTTGAACAGGAGGATGAGAATTGTAGGTGCTGGAGGAGGTTACAGAGATAGGGAGGGAGGGGGTGAGGGAGGGATTTGAACAGGAGGATGAGAATTGTAGGGGCTGGAGGAGGTTACAGAGATAGGGAGGGAGGGGGGGAGGAAGGGATTTGAAAAGGTGGATGAGAATTGTAGGGGCTGGAGGAGGTTACAGAGATAGGGAGGGAGGGGGTGAGGGAGGGATTTGAACAGGAGGATGGGAATTGTTGGGGCTGGAAGTGGTTACAGTGATAGCGAGGGAGAGGTGCGAGGGAGTGATTTGAACAGGAGGAAGAGAATTGTGGGGGCTGGAGGAGGTTACAGAGATAGGGAGGGAGGTGGTGAGGGAGGGATTTGAATAGGAGGATGAGAATTGTGGGGGCTGGAGGAGGTTACAGAGATAGGGAAGGAGGGGGGTGAGAGAGGCTTTTGTACAAGACGATGAGAATTGTTGGGGCTGGAGGAGGTTACAGAGATAGGGAGGGAGTGAGGGAGGGATTTGAACAGCAAGATGAGAATTGTAGGGGCTGGAGAAGGTTGCAGTGATAGCGAGGGAGGGGTGCGAGGGAGGGATTGGGAAAGGAGAATGAGAATTGTAGGTTCTGGAGGTTACAGAGATAGGGAGGGAGGGAGAGATTTGAAATTGAGGATCAGTATTGTAGGGACTGGGTGAGAATACAGGGGAGGGGGTGAGGGAGGGATTTGAACAAGACGATGAGAATTGTAGGGGCCGGAGGAAATTATAGAGATAGCGAGGGAGGGGGTGAGGGTGGGATTTGAACCGGAGGCTGAGAATTCTAGGGGCTGGAGGAGGTTACAGAGATATAGAGGGAGGGATTTGAACAGGAGGAAGAGAATTGTCGGGGCTGGCGGAGGTTACAGAGATAGGGAGCGAGGGATTTTAACAGGCGGGTGAGAATTGTAGAGGCTGGAGAAGGTGACAGAGATAGGGAGAGAGGGGGTGAGGGAGGGATTTGAATAGGAGGAAGAGAATTGTGGGGGCGGGAAGAAATTACAGAGATAGAGCAGGCAGAGATAAGGGAGGGATTTGAACATGAGGTTTAGAATTGTAGAGTCTGGAGGAGATGACAGAGATAGGTAGGGAGGGGGTGATAGAGGGATTTAAACAGGAGGATGAGAATTTTAGGGGCTCGAGGGGTTTACAGAGATAGGGAGGGAGGGGAGGAGGGAGGGTTTTGAACAGGATGATGAGAATTGTAGAGGTTAAAGGAGGTTAAAGAGATAGGGAGGGACGGGGTGAGGGAGGGATTTGAACAGGAGGATGAGAACCGTAGGGGCCGGAAGAGGTTACAGTGATAGGGAGGGAGGGGGTGAGGGAGGGATTTGAGCAGGATGATGAGAATTGTAGGGGCTGGAGGAGATTACAGAGATAGGGAGGGAGGGGGTGAGTGAGGGATTTGAACAGGTGGATGAGAATTGGAAGGGCTGGAGGAGGTTACAGAGATAGGGAGGGAGGGAGGGGGTGAGGGAGGGATTTGAATAGGAGGAAGAGAATTGTGGGGGCTGGAGGAGATTAGAGAGATAGGGCGGGCAGAGGTAAGGGAGGGATTTGAACATGAGCTTGAGAATTGTAGGGATTGGGTGAGATTACAGGCGAGGAGTTGAGGGAGGGATTTGAACAGGAGGATGAGAATTGTCAGTGCTGGAGGAGGTTACAGAAATAGGGAGGGAAGGGGTGACGGAGGGATTTGAAAAGGAAGATGAGAATTGTAGGGGCTGGAGGTTACAGAGATAGGGATGGAGGGAGGGAGGGAGGGAGAGATTTGAACAGGAGGATGAGAATTGTCGGGGCTGGAGGAGGTTACAGAGATAGGGAGGGAAGGGGTGACGGAGGGATTTGAAAAGGAGGATGAGAATTGTAGGGGCTGGGAGGTTACAGAGATAGGGATGGAGGGAGGGAGGAGATTTGAACAGGAGGGTGAGAATTGTCGGGGCTGGAGGAGGTTACAGAGATAGGGAGGGAGGGATCTGAACAGGAGGATGAGAATTGTAGGGGCTGGAGGAGGTTACAGTGATAGGGAGGGAGGGGGGTGAGGGAGGGATTTGAATAGGAGGATGAGAATTGTAGAGGCTGGAGGAGGTTATAGAGATAGGGAGGGAGGGGTGAGGGAGGGATATCAACAGGAGGATGAGAATTGTAGGGGCTGGAGGAGGTTACAGTGATAGGGAGGGAGGGGGGTGAGGGAGGGATTTGAACAGGCGGGTGAGAATTGTAGAGGCTGGATGAAGTTAAAGAGATAGGGAGGGAGGTGAAGGGGGGATTTGAAGAGGAGGATGAGAATTGTTGGGGCTGGTGGAGGTTACAGAAATAGGGAGTGAAGGATTTAAATAAGAGGATGAAAATTTTAGGGCCTGGAGGGTTTTACAGAGATAGGGAAGGAGGGGGTGATGGAGGGATTTGAACAGGTGGATGAGAATTGTAGGGGCTGGAGGAGGTTACAGAGATAGGGAGGGAGGGGGTGAGGGAGGGATTTGAACAGGTGGATGAGAATTGTAGGGGCTGGAGGAGTTTACAGAGATAGGGAGGGAGTGGGTGAGGATTGGAGGGGGTGAGGGAGGGATTTGAACAGCAAGATGAGAACTATAGGGGCTGGAGGAGGTTGCAGTGATAGCGAGGGAGGGGTGCGAGGAAGGGATTTGAAAAGGAGGATGAGAATTGTCGGGGCAGGCGGAGGTTACAGAAATAGGGAGGGAGAGGGTGTGTGAGGGATTTTAACAGGCGGGTGAGAATTGTAGAGGCTGGAGAAGGTGACAGAGATAGGGAGGGAGGGGGTGAGGGAGAGATTTGAATAGGAGGAAGAGAATTGTGGGGGCTGGAGGAAATTACAGAGATAGGGCGGGCAGAGGTAAGGGAGGGATTTGAGCAGGAGGATGAGAAGTGTAGGGACTGGAGGAGGTTACAGGGGAGGGGGTGAGGGAGGGATTGGAATAGGAGGATGAGAATTGTAGGGCCTGGAGGGTTTTACAGAGATAGGGAGGGAGAGATTTGAACAGGAGGAGGGGAATTGCAGTGGCTGGAGGAGGTTACAGAGATAGGGAGGGAGGGGATGAGGGAGGGAGGGGATGAGGGAGGGATTTGAACATGAGGATGAGAATTGTAGGGGCTGGAGGAGGTTACAGAGATAGGGAGGGAGGGGGTGAGGGAGGGATTTGAACAGGAGGATGAGAATTGTCGGGGCTGGAGGAGGTTACAGAGATAGGGAGGGAGGGGGTGAGGGAGGGATTTGAACATGAGGATGGGGATTAGAAAGGCTAGGGGAGGTTACAGTGATAGGGAGGGAGGGATTTGAATAGGAGGAAGAGAATTTTGGGGGCTGGAGGAAATTACAGAGATAGAGCGGGCAGAGGTAAGGGAGGGATTTGAAAAGGAGGGTGAGAAGTGTAGGGGCTGGAGGAGGTTACAGAGATAGGGTGGGAGGGAGAGAGAGATTTGAACATGTGGATGAGAATTGTAGGGACTGGGTGAGATTACAGGGGAGGGGGTGAGGGAGGGATTGGAATAGGAGGATGAGAATTGTAGGGCCTGGAGGGTTTTACAGAGATAGGGAGGGAGAGATTTGAACAGGAGGATGGGAATTAGAAAGGCTAGAGGAGGTTACAGTGATAGGGAGGGAGGGATTTGAACAGGAGGGTGAGAATTGTAGGGGCTGGAGGAGATTACAGTGATAGGGAGGGAGGGGGTGAGGGAGGGATTTGAGCAGGATGATGAGAATTGTAGGGGCTGGAGGAGATTACAGTGATAGGTAGGGAGGGGGTGAGTGAGGGATTTGAACAGGTGGATGAGAATTGTAGGGGCTGGAGGTACAGAGATAGGGAGGGAGGGGATGAGGGATGGATTTGAAGAGGAGGATGTGAATTGTAGGGGCTGGAAGAGGTGACACATAGCGAGGGAGGGTGTGAGGGAGGGATTTGAACAGAGGATGAGAATTGTAGGGGCTGGAAGAGATTACAGAGATAGGGGGGGATTTGAACAGGTCTATGAGAATTGTAGGGGCTGGAGGAGGTTATAGAGATAGGGAGGGGGCGGTGAGGGAGGGATTTGAACAGGTGGATGAGAATTGTAGGGGCTGGGAGAGGTTACAGAGATAGGGAGGGAGGCGGTGAGAGAGGGATTTGAAAGGAAGATGAGAATTGTAGGGGCTGGAGGACGTTACAGAGATAGGCAGGGAAGGCGTGGGTGAGGGAGGGATTTGAACAGGAGGATGAGAATTGTAGGGGCTGGAGGAGGTTACAGAGATAGGGAGGGAGGGGGTGAGGGAGGGATTTAAGCAGGAAGCTGAGAATTGTAGGGGCTGGAGGAGGTTACAGAGATAGGGAGGGAGGGGGCAAGGGAGGGATTTAAATAAGACGATGAGAATTGTAGGGGCCGGAGGAAAATATAGAGATAGCGAGGGAGGGGGTGAGGGAAGTATTTGAACCGGAGGATGAGAATTGTAGGGGCTGGAGGAGGTTACAGAGATATAGAGGGAGGGATTTGACCAGGAGGATGAGAAGTGCAGGGGCTAGAGGAGGTTCTGGAGTTAGGGAGGGAGGGATTTGAACAAGACGATGAGAATTGTAGGGGTTGGAGGAAGTTACAGAGATAGCGAGGGAGGGGGTGAGGGTGGGATTTGAACAGGAGGATGAGAATTGTAGAGGCTGGAGGAGGTTACAGAGATAGGAAGGGAGGGGTGAGGGAGGGATATCAACAGGTGGATGAGAATTGTAGGGGCTGGAGGAGGTTACAGAAATAGGGAGGGAGGGGGCAAGGGAAGGATTTGAACAGGGTGATGAGAATTTTAGGGTCTGGAGGAAGTTACAGAGATAGTGAGGGAGGGGGTGAGGGAGGGATTTGAACAGGAGGGTGAGAATTGTAGGGGCTGGAGGAGGTTGCAGTGAAAGGGAGTGAGGGGGTGATGGAGTGATTTGAACAGGAAGATGAGAATTGTAGGGGCTGGAGGAGGTTGCAGAGATAGGGAGGGAGTTGGTGACGGAGGGATTTGAACAGGAGGATGAGAATTGTCGGGGTTGGAGGAGTTTACAGCGATAGGGAGGGAGTTGATGAGGGAGGGATTTGAACTGGAAGATGAGAATTTTAGGGGCTGGAGGAGGTTACATAAATAGGGAGGGAGCGTGGTGAGGGGGGAATTGAACAGGAGGATGAGAATTGCAGGGGCTGGAGGAGGTTACAGAGATAGGGAGGGAGGGGGCGAGGGAGAGATTTGAACAGGAGGATGAGAATTGTAGGGGCTGGAGGAGGTTACAGAGATAGAGAGGGAGGGGGGTGAGGGAGGGATTTGAACAGGAGGATGAGAATTGTAGGGGCTGGAGGAGGTTACAGAGATAGGGAGGGAGGGGGTGAATGAGGGATTTGAACAGGAGGATGAGAATTGTAGGGGCTGGAGGAGGTTACAGAGATAGGGAGGGAGGGGGCGAGGGGCTATTGAGGGATAGGAATAGGAGGAAGAGAATTGTCGGGGCAGGTGGAGGTTACAAAGATAGGGAGGGAGGGGGGTGAGGGGGGAATTGAACAGGAGGATGAGTATTGTAGGGGCTGGAGGAGGTTACAGAGATAGGGAGGGAGGGGGTGAGGGAGGGATTTGAACAGGAGGATTGGAATTGTAGGGGCTGGAGGAGGTTCTGGAGATAGGGAGGGAGGGATTTGAACAAGACGATGAGAATTGTAGGGGCTGGAGGAAGTTACAGAGATAGTGAGGGAGGGGGTGAGGGAGGGATATCAATAGGTGGATAAGAATTGTAGGGGCTGGAGGAGGTTACAGAGATAGGGAGGGAGGGGGTGAATGAGGGATTTGAACAGGAGGATGAGAATTGTAGGGGCTGGAGGAGGTTACAGAGATAGGGAGGGAGGGGGTGAATGAGGGATTTGAACAGGTGGATGAGAATTGTAGGGGCTGGAAGAAGTTACAGAGATAGGGAGGGAGGGGGCAAGGAAAGGATTTGAACAGGGTGATGAGAATTGTAGGGTCTGGTGGAAGTTACAGAGATAGTGAGGGTGGGGGTGAGGGAGGGATTTGAACAGGAGGGTGAGAATTGTAGGGGCTGGAGGAGGTTGCAGTGATAGCGAGGGAGGGATGGGAGGGATTTGAAAAGGAGGATGAGAATTGAAGGGGCTGGAGGTAACAGAGATAGGGAGGGAGGGGTTGATGGAGTGATTTGAACAGGAAGATGAGAATTGTAGGGGCTAGAAGACGTTACAGAGATAGGGAGGGAGTTGGTGAGGGAGGGATTTGAACAGGAAGATCAGAATTGTCGGGGCTGGAGGAGGTTATAGAGATAGGGAGGGAGGGGGGTGAGGGAGGGATTTGAACAGGAGGATGAGAATTATAGGGGCTGGAGGAGGATACAGAGATAGGGAGGGAGGGGGGTGAGGGGGGAATTGAACAGTCGGATGAGAATTGTAGGGGCTGGAGGAGGTTACAGAGATAGGGAGGGAGGGATTTGAATAGGAGGAAGAGAATTGGGGGGGCTGGATGAGAGTACAGAGATACAGCGTGCAGAGGTATGGGATGGATTTGAATAGGCGGATGAGAATTGTAGGAGCTGTAGAAGGTTACAGAGATAGCGAGGGAGGGGTGCGAGGGAGTGATTTGAATAGGAGGAAGAGAATTGTGGCGGCTGGAGGAGATCACAGAGATAGGGCGGGCAGAGGTAAGGGAGGGATTTGAACAGGAGGATGAGAATTGTAGCGGCAGGAGGAGGTTATAGAGATAGTGAGGGAGGGGGTGTGTGAGGGATTTGAACAAGTGGATGAGAATTGTAGGGGCTGCAGGAGGTTACAGAGATAGCGCGGTAGGGGTGCGAGGGAGTGATTTGAATAGGAGGAAGAGAATTGTGGGGGCTGGATGAGGTTACAGAGATAGGGTGGGCAGAGGTAAGGGAGGGATTTGAACATGAGCTTGAGAATTGTAGGGACTGGGTGAGATTACAGGGGAAGGGCTGAGGGAGGGATTTGAACAGGAGGATGAGAATTGTAGGGGCTGGAGGAGGTTACAGAGATAGGGAGGGAGGGGGTGAGGGAGGGATTTGAACAGGACGATGAGAATTGTAGTGGCTGGAGGAGGTTACAGAGATAGGGAGGGAGGGATTTGCACAGGAGGATGAGAATTGTAGAGGTTGGAGGAGGTTACAGAGATAGGGAGGGAGGGGGTGAGGGAGGGATTTGAACAGGAGGATGAGTATTGTAGGGGCTGGAGGAGGTTACAGAGATAGGGAGGGAGGGGGTGAGGGAGGGATTTGAACAGGAGGATGAGAATTGTAGGGGCTGGAGGAGGTTACAGAGATAGGGAGGGAGAAGGCGAGGGGCTATTGAGTGATAGGAACAGGAGGAAGAGAATTGTCGGGGCAGGCGGAGGTTACAGAGATAGGGAGGGAGAGGGTGTGTGAGGGATTTGAACAGGGGGATGAGAATTGTAGGGGCTGGAGAAGGTCATAGAGATAGGGAGGGAGGGAGGGAGGGAGGGAGGGAGGGAGGGAGGGAGGGAGATACTTGAATAGGAGGAAGAGAATTGTGGGGGCTGGAGGAGGTTACAGAGATAGGGTGGGCAGAGGTAAGGGAGGGATTTGAACATGAGGTTGAGAATTTTAGGGCTTGGAGGAGGTTACAGAGATAGGGAGGGAGGGATTTGAACAGGAGGATGAGAATTGTAGGGGCTGGAGGAGGTTACAGAGATAGGGAGGGAGGGGGTGAGGGAGGGATTTGAACAGGAGGATGGGAATTGTAGGGGCTGGAGGAGGTTACAGAGATAGGGAGGGAGGGATTTGAACAGGAGGATGGGAATTGTAGGGGCTGGAGGAGGTTACAGAGAAAGGGAGGGAGGGGGTGAGGGAGGGAGGGGGTGAGGGAGGGAGGGGGGGGGAGGGAGGGAGGGAGGGAGGGGGTGAGGGAGGAAGGGAGGGGGTGAGGGAGGGAGGGGGTGAGGTATGGATTTGAACAGGAAGATGAGAATTCTAGGGGGAGGAAGTTACAGCGATAGGGAGGGAGGGAGGGAGGGGGTGAGGGAGGGATTTGAATTGGAGGAAGAGAATTGTAGGGGCTGGAGGAGGTTACAGAGATAGGGAGGGAGGGGGTGAGGGAGGGATTTGAACATGAGGATGGGGATTAGAAAGGCTAGGGGAGGTTACAGTGATAGGGAGGGAGGGATTTGAATAGGAGGAAGAGAATTGTGGGGGCTGGAGGAAATTACAGAGATAGAGCGGGCAGAGGTAAGGGAGGGATTTGAAAAGGAGGGTGAGAAGTGTAGGGGCTGGAGGAGGTTACAGAGATAGGGCGGGAGGGAGAGAGAGATTTGAACAGGAGGATGAGAATTGTAGGGCCTGGAGGGTTTTACAGAGATAGGGAGGGAGAGATTTGAACAGGAGGATGGGAATTAGAAAGGCTAGAGGAGGTTACAGTGATAGGGAGGGAGGGATTTGAACAGGAGGGTGAGAATTGTAGGGGCTGGAGGAGATTACAGTGATAGGGAGGGAGGGGGTGAGGGAGGGATTTGAGCAGGATGATGAGAATTGTAGGGGCTGGAGGAGATTACAGTGATAGGTAGGGAGGGGGTGAGTGAGGGATTTGAACAGGTGGATGAGAATTGTAGGGGCTGGAGGTACAGAGATAGGGAGGGAGGGGATGAGGGATGGATTTGAAGAGGAGGATGAGAATTGTAGGGGCTGGAAGAGATTACAGAGATAGGGGGGGATTTGAACAGGTCTATGAGAATTGTAGGGGCTGGAGGAGGTTATAGAGATAGGGAGGGGGCGGTGAGGGAGGGATTTGAACAGGTGGATGAGAATTGTAGGGGCTGGAAGAGGTTACAGAGATAGGGAGGGAGGCGGTGAGAGAGGGATTTGAAAGGAAGATGAGAATTGTAGGGGCTGGAGGACGTTACAGAGATAGGCAGGGAAGGCGTGGGTGAGGGAGGGATTTGAACAGGAGGATGAGAATTGTAGGGGCTGGAGGAGGTTACAGAGATAGGGAGGGAGGGGTGGGAGGGAGGGATATAAAAAGGAGGATGAGAATTGTATGGGCTGGAGGAGGTTACAGAGATAGGGAGGGAGGGGGTGAGGGAGGGATTTGAGCAGGAAGCTGAGAATTGTAGGGGCTGGAGGAGGTTACAGAGATAGGGAGGGAGGGATTGGAACAGGAGGATGTGAAATGTAGCGGCTAGAGGAGTTAACAGAGATAGGGAGGGAGGGGGCAAGGGAGGGATTTAAATAAGACGATGAGAATTGTAGGGGCCGGAGGAAAATATAGAGATAGCGAGGGAGGGGGTGAGGGAAGTATTTGAACCGGAGGATGAGAATTGTAGGGGCTGGAGGAGGTTACAGAGATATAGAGGGAGGGATTTGACCAGGAGGATGAGAAGTGCAGGGGCTAGAGGAGGTTCTGGAGTTAGGGAGGGAGGGATTTGAACAAGACGATGAGAATTGTAGGGGTTGGAGGAAGTTACAGAGATAGCGAGGGAGGGGGTGAGGTTGGGATTTGAACAGGAGGATGAGAATTGTAGAGGCTGGAGGAGGTTACAGAGATAGGAAGGGAGGGGTGAGGGAGGGATATCAACAGGTGGATGAGAATTGTAGGGGCTGGAGGAGGTTACAGAAATAGGGAGGGAGGGGGCAAGGGAAGGATTTGAACAGGGTGATGAGAATTTTAGGGTCTGGAGGAAGTTACAGAGATAGTGAGGGAGGGGGTGAGGGAGGGATTTGAACAGGAGGGTGAGAATTGTAGGGGCTGGAGGAGGTTGCAGTGAAAGGGAGTGAGGGGGTGATGGAGTGATTTGAACAGGAAGATGAGAATTGTAGGTGCTGGAGGAGGTTGCAGAGATAGGGAGGGAGTTGGTGAGGGAGGGATTTGAACAGGAGGATGAGAATTGTCGGGGTTGGAGGAGTTTACAGCGATAGGGAGGGAGTTGATGAGGGAGGGATTTGAACTGGAAGATGAGAATTTTAGGGGCTGGAGGAGGTTACATAAATAGGGAGGGAGCGTGGTGAGGGGGGAATTGAACAGGAGGACGAGAATTGCAGGGGCTGGAGGAGGTTACAGAGATAGGGAGGGAGGGGGACAGGGAGAGATTTGAACAGGAGGATGAGAATTGTAGGGGCTGGAGGAGGTTACAGAGATAGAGAGGGAGGGGGGTGAGGGAGGGATTTGAACAGGAGGATGAGAATTGTAGGGGCTGGAGGAGGTTACAGAGATAGGGAGGGAGGGGGTGAGGGAGGGATTTGAACAGGAGGATGAGAATTGTAGGGGCTGGAGGAGGTTACAGAGATAGGGAGGGAGGGGGCGAGGGGCTATTGAGGGATAGGAATAGGAGGAAGAGAATTGTCGGGGCAGGTGGAGGTTACAAAGATAGGGAGGGAGGGGGGTGAGGGGGGAATTGAACAGGAGGATGAGTATTGTAGGGTCTGGAGGAGGTTACAGAGATAGGGAGGGAGGGGGTGAGGGAGGGATTTGAACAGGAGGATTGGAATTGTAGGGGCTGGTGGAAGTTACAGAGATAGTGAGGGTGGGGGTGAGGGAGGGATTTGAACAGGAGGGTGAGAATTGTAGGGGCTGGAGGAGGTTGCAGTGATAGCGAGGGAGGGATGGGAGGGATTTGAAAAGGAGGATGAGAATTGAAGGGGCTGGAGGTAACAGAGATAGGGAGGGAGGGGTTGATGGAGTGATTTGAACAGGAAGATGAGAATTGTAGGGGCTAGAAGACGTTACAGAGATAGGGAGGGAGTTGGTGAGGGAGGGATTTGAACAGGAAGATCAGAATTGTCGGGGCTGGAGGAGGTTATAGAGATAGGGAGGGAGGGGGGTGAGGGAGGGATTTGAACAGGAGGATGAGAATTATAGGGGCTGGAGGAGGATACAGAGAAAGGGAGGGAGGGGGGTGAGGGGGGAATTGAACAGTCGGATGAGAATTGTAGGGGCTGGAGGAGGTTACAGAGATAGGGAGGGAGGGGGTGATGGAGGGACTTGAACAGTCGGATGAGAATTGTAGGGGCTGGAGGAGGTTACAGAGATAGGGAGGGAGGGATTTGAATAGGAGGAAGAGAATTGTGGCGGCTGGAGCAGGTTACAGAGATAGGGCGGGCAGAGGTAAGGGAGGGATTTGAACAGGAGGATGAGAATTGTAGCGGCAGGAGGAGGTTATAGAGATAGTGAGGGAGGGGGTGTGTGAGGGATTTGAACAAGTGGATGAGAATTGTAGGGGCTGCAGGAGGATACAGAGATAGCGCGGTAGGGGTGCGAGGGAGTGATTTGAATAGGAGGAAGAGAATTGTGGGGGCTGGATGAGGTTACAGAGATAGGGTGGGCAGAGGTAAGGGAGGGATTTGAACATGAGCTTGAGAATTGTAGGGACTGGGTGAGATTACAGGGGAAGGGCTGAGGGAGGGATTTGAACAGGAGGATGAGAATTGTAGGGGCTGGAGGAGGTTACAGAGATAGGGAGGGAGGGGGGTGAGGGAGGGATTTGAACAGGACGATGAGAATTGTAGTGGCTGGAGGAGGTTACAGAGATAGGGAGGGAGGGATTTGCACAGGAGGATGAGAATTGTAGAGGTTGGAGGAGGTTACAGAGATAGGGAGGGAGGGGGTGAGGGAGGGATTTGAACAGGATGATGAGTATTGTAGGGGCTGGAGGAGGTTACAGAGATAGGGAGGGAGGGGGTGAGGGAGGGATTTGAACAGGAGGATGAGAATTGTAGGGGCTGGAGGAGGTTACAGAGATAGGGAGGGAGAAGGCGAGGGGCTATTGAGTGATAGGAACAGGAGGAAGAGAATTGTCGGGGCAGGCGCAGGTTACAGAGATAGGGAGGGAGAGGGTGTGTGAGGGATTTGAACAGGGGGATGAGAATTGTAGGGGCTGGAGAAGGTCATAGAGATAGGGAGGGAGGGAGGGAGGGAGGGAGGGAGGGAGATACTTGAATAGGAGGAAGAGAATTGTGGGGGCTGGAGGAGGTTACAGAGATAGGGTGGGCAGAGGTAAGGGAGGGATTTGAACATGAGGTTGAGAATTTTAGGGCTTGGAGGAGGTTACAGAGATAGGGAGGGAGGGATTTGAACAGGAGGATGAGAATTGTAGGGGCTGGAGGAGGTTACAGAGATAGGGAGGGAGGGGGTGAGGGAGGGATTTGAACAGGAGGATGGGAATTGTAGGGGCTGGAGGAGGTTACAGAGATAGGGAGGGAGGGGGTGAGGGAATGATTTGACCAGGAGGATGGGAATTGTAGAGGCTGTAGGAGGTTACAGAGATAGGGAGGGAGGGGGTGAGCGAGGGATTTGAACAGGAGGATGGGAATTGTAGGGGCTGGAGGAGGTTACAGAGATAGGGAGGGAGGGATTTGAACAGGAGGATGAGAATTGTAGAGGCTGTAGGAGGTTACAGAGATAGGGAGGGAGGGGGTGAGCGAGGGATTTGAACAGGAGGATGGGAATTGTAGGGGCTGGAGGAGGTTACAGAGATAGGGAGGGAGGGATTTGAACAGGAGGATGGGAATTGTAGGGGCTGGAGGAGGTTACAGAGAAAGGGAGGGAGGGGGTGAGGGAGGGAGGGGGTGAGGGAGGGAGGGGGGAGGGAGGGAGGGAGGGAGGGAGGGGGTGAGGGAGGAAGGGAGGGGGTGAGGGAGGGAGGGAGGGAGGGGGTGAGGGAGGGATTTGAATTGGAGGAAGAGAATTGTAGGGGCTGGAGGAGGTTACAGAGATAGGGAGGGAGGGGGCGAGGGAATGATTTGAACAGGAGGATGAGAATTGTAGGGGCTGGAGGAGGTTACAGAGATATGGAGGGAGGGGGCGAGGGAGGGAGGGGGTGAGGAAGGGGGGGAGAGGGAGGGAGGGGGAGAGGGAGGGAGTGGCTGAGCGAGGGAGTGGCTGAGCGAGGGAGTGGCTGAGCGAGGGAGTGGCTGAGCGAGGGAGTGGCTGAGCGAGGGAGGGGGTGAGCGAGGGAGGGGGTGAGCGAGGGAGGGGGTGAGCGAGGGAGGGGGTGAGCGAGGGAGGGGGTGAGCGAGGGAGGGGGTGAGCGAGGGAGGGGGTGAGCGAGGGAGGGGGTGAGCGAGGGAGGGCGGGTGAGGGAGGGAGGGCGGGTGAGAGGGGGTGAGGGAGGGAGGGGGTGAGGGAGGGAGGGGGTGAGGGAGGGAGGGGGTGAGGGAGGGAGGGGGTGAGGGAGGGAGGGGGTGAGGGAGGGATTTCAACAGGATGATGAGAATTGTAGGGGCTGGAGGAGGTTACAGAGATAGGGAGGGAGGGGGTGAGGGAGGGATTTGAACAGGAGGAGGGGAATTGGAGGGGCTGGAGGAGGTAACAGAGATAGGGAGGGAGGGAGGGAGGGATTTGGACAGGGGGATGGGTGTGACGGGGGTTACAGAGATAGGGAGGGAGGGAGGGAGGGATTTGGACGGGGGGATGGGTGTGGCGGTGGTTACAGAGATAGGGAGGGAGGGATTTGGACAGGGGGATGGGTGTTGCGGGGGTTACAGAGATAGGGAGGGAGGGATTTGGACAGGGGGATGGGTGTGACGGGGGTTACAGAGATAGGGAGGGAGGGATTTGGACAGGGGGATGGGTGTGACGGGGGTTACAGAGATAGGGAGGGAGGGAGGGATTTGGACAGGGGGATGGGTGTGACGGGGGTTACAGAGATAGGGAGGGAGGGAGGGATTTGGATGGGGGGATGGGTGTGGCGGGGGTTACAGAGATAGGGAGGGAGGGAGGGATTTGGACGGGGGGATGGGTGTGACGGTGGTTACAGAGATAGGTAGGGAGGGAGGGAGGGATTTGGAAGGAGGGATGGGTGTGGCGGGGGTTACAGAGATAGGGAGGGAGGGAGGGATTTGGACGGAGGGATGGGTGTGACGGGGGTTACAGAGATAGGGAGGGAGGGATTTGGACGGGGGGATGGGTGTGGCGGTGGTTACAGAGATAGGGAGGGAGGGAGGGAGGGAGGGAGGGAGGGATTTGGACGGGGGGATGGGTGTGACGGGGGTTACAGAGATAGGGAGGGAGGGATTTGGACAGGGGGATGGGTGTGACGGGGGTTACAGAGACAGGGAGGGAGGGATTTGGACAGGGGGATGGGTGTGGCGGTGGTTACAGAGATAGGGAGGGAGGGAGGGAGGGAGGGAGGGAGGGAGGGAGGGAGGGAGGAAGGGAGGGAGGGAGGGAGGGAGGGAGGGATTTGGACAGGGGGATGGGTGTGACGGTGGTTACAGAGATAGGGAGGGAGGGATTTGGACAGGGGGATGGGTGTGACGGGGGTTACAGAGATAGGGAGGGAGGGATTTGGACAGGGGGATGGGTGTGACGGGGGTTACAGAGATAGGGAGGGAGGGATTTGGACAGGGGGATGGGTGTGACGGTGGTTAGAGAGATAGGGAGGGAGGGAGGGATTTGGACAGGGGGATGGGTGTGGCGGTGGTTACAGAGATAGGGAGGGAGGGATTTGGACAGGGGGATGGGTGTGACGGGGGTTACAGAGATAGGGAGGGAGGGATTTGGACAGGGGGATGGGTGTGGCGGGGGTTACAGAGATAGGGAGGGAGGGATTTGGACAGGGGGATGGGTGTGACGGTGGTTACAGAGACAGGGAGGGAGGGATTTGGAGGGGGGGATGGGTGTGGCGGTGGTTACAGAGATAGGGAGGGAGGGAGGGATTTGGACGGGGGGATGGGTGTGACGGGGGTTACAGAGATAGGGAGGGAGGGATTTGGACGGGGGGATGGGTGTGACGGGGGTTACAGAGATAGGGAGGGAGGGATTTGGAAAGGGGGATGGGTGTGACGGGGGTTACAGAGATAGGGAGGGAGGGAGGGATTTGGACAGGGGGATGGGTTGTAACGGGGGTTACAGAGATAGGGAGGGAGGGATTTGGACGGGGGGATGGGTGTGACGGGGGTTACAGAGATAGGGAGGGAGGGATTTGGAAAGGGGGATGGGTGTGACGGGGGTTACAGAGATAGGGAGGGAGGGAGGGATTTGGACAGGGGGATGGGTGTGACGGGGGTTACAGAGATAGGGAGGGAGGGATTTGGAAAGGGGGATGGGTGTGACGGGGGTTACAGAGATAGGGAGGGAGGGAGGGATTTGGACAGGGGGATGGGTGTAACGGGGGTTACAGAGATAGGGAGGGAGGGATTTGGACAGGGGGATGGGTGGGGGCGGTGGTTAGAGAGATAGGGAGGGAGGGATTTGGACGGGGGGATGGGTGTGACGGTGGTTACACAGATAGGGAGGGAGGGATTTGGACGGGGGCATGAGTGTGGCGGTGGTTACAGAGATAGGGAGGGAGGGATTTGGACAGGGGGATGGGTGTGGCGGTGGTTACAGAGATAGGGAGGGAGGGGGCGAGGGAATGATTTGAACAGGAGGATGAGAACTGTAGGGGCTGGAGGAGGTTACAGAGATATGGAGGGAGGGGGCGAGGGAGGGAGGGGGTGAGGAAGGGGGGGAGAGGGAGGGAGGGGGAGAGGGAGGGAGGGGGTGAGCGAGGGAGGGGGTGAGCGAGGGAGGGGGTGAGCGAGGGAGGGGGTGAGCGAGGGAGGGGGTGAGCGAGGGAGGGGGTGAGCGAGGGAGGGGGTGAGCGAGGGAGGGGGTGAGCGAGGGAGGGGGGTGAGCGAGGGAGGGGGTGAGCGAGGGAGGGGGTGAGCGAGGGAGGGCGGGTGAGGGAGGGAGGGCGGGTGAGAGGGGGTGAGGGAGGGAGGGGGTGAGGGAGGGAGGGGGTGAGGGAGGGAGGGGGTGAGGGAGGGATTTCAACAGGATGATGAGAATTGTAGGGGCTGGAGGAGGTTACAGAGATAGGGAGGGAGGGGGTGAGGGAGGGATTTGAACAGGAGGAGGGGAATTGGAGGGGCTGGAGGAGGTAACAGAGATAGGGAGGGAGGGAGGGAGGGATTTGGACAGGGGGATGGGTGTGACGGGGGTTACAGAGATAGGGAGGGAGGGAGGGAGGGATTTGGACGGGGGGATGGGTGTGACGGGGGTTACAGAGACAGGCAGGGAGGGATTTGGACAGGGGGATGGGTGTGGCGGTGGTTACAGAGATAGGGAGGGAGGGATTTGGACAGGGGGATGGGTGTTGCGGGGGTTACAGAGATAGGGAGGGAGGGATTTGGACAGGGGGATGGGTGTGACGGGGGTTACAGAGATAGGGAGGGAGGGATTTGGACAGGGGGATGGGTGTGACGGGGGTTACAGAGATAGGGAGGGAGGGATTTGGACAGGGGGATGGGTGTGACGGGGGTTAGAGAGATAGGGAGGGAGGGATTTGGACAGGGGGATGGGTGTGACGGGGGTTACAGAGATAGGGAGGGAGGGATTTGGACAGGGGGATGGGTGTGACGGGGGTTACAGAGATAGGGAGGGAGGGAGGGATTTGGAAGGAGGGATGGGTGTGGCGGGGGTTACAGAGATAGGGAGGGAGGGAGGGATTTGGACGGGGGGATGGGTGTGACGGGGGTTACAGAGATAGGGAGGGAGGGATTTGGACGGGGGGATGGGTGTGGCGGTGGTTACAGAGATAGGGAGGGAGGGAGGGAGGGAGGGAGGGAGGGAGGGAGGGAGGGATTTGGAAGGAGGGATGGGTGTGACGGGGGTTACAGAGACAGGGAGGGAGGGATTTGGACAGGGGGATGGGTGTGACGGTGGTTACAGAGATAGGGAGGGAGGGATTTGGACAGGGGGATGGGTGTGGCGGTGGTTACAGAGATAGGGAGGGAGGGAGGGAGGGAGGGAGGGAGGGAGGAAGGGAGGGAGGGAGGGAGGGAGGGAGGGATTTGGACAGGGGGATGGGTGTGACGGTGGTTACAGAGATAGGGAGGGAGGGATTTGGACAGGGGGATGGGTGTGACGGGGGTTACAGAGATAGGGAGGGAGGGATTTGGACAGGGGGATGGGTGTGACGGGGGTTACAGAGATAGGGAGGGAGGGATTTGGACAGGGGGATGGGTGTGACGGGGGTTACAGAGATAGGGAGGGAGGGATTTGGACGGGGGGATGGGTGTGACGGGGGTTACAGAGATAGGGAGGGAGGGATTTGGACAGGGGTTGGGTGTGACGGTGGTTAGAGAGATAGGGAGGGAGGGAGGGATTTGGACAAGGGGATGGGTGTGGCGGTGGTTACAGAGATAGGGAGGGAGGGATTTGGACAGGGGGATGGGTGTGACGGGGGTTACAGAGATAGGGAGGGAGGGATTTGGACGGGGGGATGGGTGTGACGGGGGTTACAGAGATAGGGAGGGAGGGATTTGGAAAGGGGGATGGGTGTGACGGGGGTTACAGAGATAGGGAGGGAGGGAGGGATTTGGACAGGGGGATGGGTGTAACGGGGGTTACAGAGATAGGGAGGGAGGATTTGGACAGGGGGATGGGTGGGGCGGTGGTTAGAGAGATAGGGAGGGAGGGATTTGGACGGGGGGATGGGTGTGACGGTGGTTACACAGATAGGGAGGGAGGGATTTGGACGGGGGCATGAGTGTGGCGGTGGTTACAGAGATAGGGAGGGAGGGATTTGGACAGGGGGATGGGTGTGGCGGTGGTTACAGAGATAGGGAGGGAGGGATTTGGACGGGGGGATGGGTGTGACGGGGGTTACAGAGATAGGGAGGGAGGGATTTGGACAGGGGGATGGGTGTGACGGGGGTTACAGAGATAGGGAGGGAGGGAGGGATTTGGACAGGGGAATGGGTGTGACGGGGGTTACAGAGATAGGGAGGGAGGGATTTGGACAGGGGGATGGGTGTGACGGGGGTTACAGAGATAGGGAGGGAGGGATTTGGACGGGGGGATGGGTGTGGCGGTGGTTACAGAGATAGGGAGGGAGGGAGGGAATTGGACGGGGGGATGGGTGTGGCGGTGGTTACAGAGATAGGGAGGGAGGAGGGATTTGGACGGAGGGATGAGTGTGACGGGGGTTACAGAGATAGGGAGGGAGGGAGGATTTGGACGGGGGGATGGGTGTGACGGGGGTTACAGAGATAGGGAGTGAGGGATTTGGACAGGGGGATGAGTGTGACGGGGGTTACAGAGATAGGGAGGGAGGGAGGGATTTGGACAGGGGGATGGGTGTGGCGGTGGTTACTGAGATAGGGAGGGAGGGATTTGGACGGGGGGATGGGTGTGGTGGGGGTTACAGAGATAGGGAGGGAGGGATTTGGACAGGGGGATGGGTGTGGCGGTGGTTACAGAGATAGGGAGGGAGGGATTTGGACAGGGGGATGGGTGTGACGGGGGTTACAGAGATAGGGAGGGAGGGATTTGGACAGGGGGATGGGTGTGACGGGGGTTACAGAGATAGGGAGGGAGGGATTTGGACAGGGGGATGGGTGTGACGGGGGTTACAGAGATAGGGAGGGAGGGAGGGATTTGGACAGGGGGATGGGTGTGGCGGTGGTTACAGAGATAGGGAGGGAGGGATTTGGACGGGGGGATGGGTGTGACGGTGGTTACACAGATAGGGAGGGAGGGATTTGGACGGGGGCATGGGTGTGGCGGTGGTTACAGAGATAGGGAGGGAGGGATTTGGACAGGGGGATGGGTGTGGCGGTGGTTACAGAGATAGGGAGGGAGGGATTTGGACGGGGGGATGGGTGTGACGGGGGTTACAGAGATAGGGAGGGAGGGATTTGGACAGGGGGATGGGTGTGACGGGGGTTACAGAGATAGGGAGGGAGGAGGGATTTGGACGGGGGAATGGGTGTGACGGGGGTTACAGAGATAGGGAGGGAGGGATTTGGACAGGGGGATGGGTGGGGCGGTGGTTAGAGAGATAGGGAGGGAGGGATTTGGACGGGGGGATGGGTGTGACGGTGGTTACACAGATAGGGAGGGATTTGGATAGGGGGATGGGTGTGGCGGTGGTTAGAGAGATAGGGAGGGAGGGAGGGATTTGGACAGGGGGATGGGTGTGGCGGTGGTTACAGAGATAGGGAGGGAGGGATTTGGACAGGGGGATGGGTGTGACGGGGGTTACAGAGATAGGGAGGGAGGGATTTGGACGGGGGGATGGGTGTGACGGGGGTTACAGAGATAGGGAGGGAGGGATTTGGACGGGGGGGGATGGTTTGACGGGGGTTACAGAGATAGGGAGGGAGGGATTTGGACAGGGGGATGGGTGTGACGGGGGTTACAGAGATAGGGAGGGAGGGAGGGATTTGGACAGGGGGATGGGTGTAACGGGGGTTACAGAGATAGGGAGGGAGGGAGGGAGGGAGGGAGGGAGGGATTTGGACGGGGGGATGGGTGTGACGGGGGTTACAGAGATAGGGAGGGAGGGAGGGATTTGGACGGGGGGATGGGTGTGGCGGTGGTTACAGAGATAGGGAGGGAGGGAGGGATTTGGACGGAGGGATGAGTGTGACGGGGGTTACAGAGATAGGGAGGGAGGGAGGGATTTGGACGGGGGGATGGGTGTGACGGGGGTTACAGAGATAGGGAGTGAGGGATTTGGACAGGGGGATGAGTGTGACGGGGGTTACAGAGATAGGGAGGGAGGGAGGGATTTGGACAGGGGGATGGGTGTGGCGGTGGTTACAGAGATAGGGAGGGAGGGATTTGGACGGGGGTTGGGTGTGACGGGGGTTACAGAGATAGGGAGGGAGGGATTTGGACAGGGGGATGGGTGTGACGGTGGTTACAGAGATAGGGAGGGAGGGATTTGGACAGGGGGATGGGTGTGACGGGGGTTACAGAGATAGGGAGGGAGGGATTTGGACGGGAGGATGGGTGTGACGGGGGTTACAGAGATAGGGAGGGAGGGAGGGATTTGGATAGGGGGATGGGTGTGGCGGTGGTTACAGAGATAGGGAGGGAGGGATTTGGACAGGGGGATGGGTGTGACGGGGGTTACAGAGATAGGGAAGGAGGGATTTGGACGGGGGGATGGGTGTGACGGTGGTTACACAGATAGGGAGGGAGGGATTTGGACAGGGGGATGGGTGTGACGGTGGTTAGAGAGATAGGGAGGGAGGGAGGGATTTGGACAGGGGGATGGGTGTGGCGGTGGTTACAGAGATAGGGAGGGAGGGATTTGGACAGGGGGATGGGTGTGACGGGGGTTACAGAGATAGGGAAGGAGGGATTTGGACGGGGGGATGGGTGTGACGGTGGTTACACAGATAGGGAGGGAGGGATTTGGACGGGGGGATGGGTGTGACGGGGGTTACAGAGATAGGGAGGGAGGGAGGGATTTGGACAGGGGGATGGGTGTGACGGGGGTTACAGAGATAGGGAGGGAGGGAGGGATTTGGACAGGGGGATGGGTGTGACGGGGGTTACAGAGATAGGGAGGGAGGGATTTGGACAGGGGGATGGGTGGGGCGGTGGTTAGAGAGATAGGGAGGGAGGGATTTGGACGGGGGGATGGGTGTGACGGTGGTTACACAGATAGGGAGGGAGGGATTTGGACAGGGGGATGGGTGTGGTGGGGGTTACAGAGATAGGGAGGGAGGGATTTGGACGGGGGGATGGGTGTGGTGGGGGTTACAGAGATAGGGAGGGAGGGATTTGGACGGGGGGATGGGTGTGGTGGGGGTTACAGAGATAGGGAGGGAGGGAGGGATTTGGACAGGGGGATGGGTGTGACGGTGGTTACAGAGATAGGGAGGGAGGGATTTGGACGGGGGGATGAGTGTGACGGTGGTTACAGAGATAGGGAGGGAGGGATTTGGACGGGGGGATGGGTGTGACGGTGGTTACAGAGATAGGGAGGGAGGGAGGGAGGGAGGGAGGGAGGGAGGGAGGGATTTGGACAGGGGGATGAGTGTTGCGGGGGTTACAGAGATAGGGAGTGAGGGATTTGGACAGGGGGATGGGTGTGACGGGGGTTACAGAGAAAGGGAGGGAGGGATTTGGACAGGGGGATGGGTGTGGCGGTGGTTAGAGAGATAGGGAGGGAGGGATTTGGACAGGGGGATGGGTGTGACGGGGGTTACAGAGATAGGGAGGGAGGGATTTGGACGGGGGGATGGGTGTGACGGTGGTTACAGAGATAGGGAGGGAGGGAGGGAGGGAGGGAGGGAGGGAGGGAGGGAGGGATTTGGACAGGGGGATGAGTGTTGCGGGGGTTACAGAGATAGGGAGTGAGGGATTTGGACAGGGGGATGGGTGTGACGGGGGTTACAGAGAAAGGGAGGGAGGGATTTGGACAGGGGGATGGGTGTGGCGGTGGTTAGAGAGAGAGGGAGGGAGGGAGGGAGGGAGGGAGGGAGGGAGGGAGGGAGGGATTTGGACGGGGGGATGGGTGTGACGGGGGTTACAGAGATAGGGAGGGAGGGATTTGGACGGGGGGATGAGTGTGGCGGTGGTTACAGAGATAGGGAGGGAGGGAGGGAGGGAGGGAGGGAGGGAGGGAGGGCGGGAGGGAGGGATTTGGACAGGGGGATGAGGGTTGCGGGGGTTACAGAGATAGGGAGGGAGGGATTTGGACGGGGGGGATGAGTGTTGCGGGGGTTACAGAGATAGGGAGGGAGGGATTTGGACAGGGGGATGGGTGTGACGGGGGTTACAGAGATAGGGAGGGAGGGATTTGGACGGGGGGATGGGTGTGGCGGTGGTTACAGAGATAGGGAGGGAGGGAGGGAGGGATATGGACAGGGGGATGGGTGTGGCGGTGGTTACAGAGATAGGGAGGGAGGGATTTGGACGGGGGGATGGGTGTGGCAGTGGTTACAGAAATAGGGAGGGAGGGATTTGGACAGGGGGATGGGTGTGACGGGGGTTACAGAGACAGGGAGGGAGGGACGGATTTGGACGGGGGGATGGGTGTGACGGTGGTTACAGAGACAGGGAGGGAGCGATTTGGACAGGGGGATGAGTGTGACGGGGGTTACAGAGATAGGGAGGGAGGGATTTGGACGGGGGGATGGGTGTGACGGGGGTTACAGAGATAGGGAGGGAGGGATTTGGACGGGGGGATGGGTGTGGCGGTGGTTACAGAGATAGGGAGGGAGGGAGGGATTTGGACAGGGGGATGGGTGTGACGGGGGTTACAGAGATAGGGAGGGAGGGAGGGACGGATTTGGACAGGGGGATGGGTGTGACGGGGGTTACAGAGATACGGAGGGAGGGATTTGGACGGGGGGATGGGTGTGGCGGTGGTTACAGAGATAGGGAGGGAGGGATTTGGACGGGGGGATGGGTGTGGTGGGGGTTACAGAGATAGGGAGGGAGGGATTTGGACGGGGGAATGGGTGTGACGGGGGTTACAGAGACAGGGAGGGAGGGATTTGGACAGGGGGATGGGTGTGACGGGGGTTACAGAGACAGGGAGGGAGGGATTTGGACGGGGGGATGGGTGTGACGGGGGTTACAGAGATAGGGAGGGAGGGATTTGGACAGGGGGATGGGTGTGACGGTGGTTACAGAGACAGGGAGGGAGGGATTTGGAGGGGGGGATGGGTGTGGCGGTGGTTACAGAGATAGGGAGGGAGGGATTTGGACGGGGGGATGGGTGTGACGGGGGTTACAGAGATAGGGAGGGACGGAGGGAGGGATTTGGACAGGGGGATGGGTGTGGCGGTGGTTACAGAGATAGGGAGTGAGGGATTTGGACAGGGGGTTGGGTGTGACGGACGTTACAGAGATAGGGAGGGAGGGATTTGGACGGGGGGATGGGTGTGGCGGTGGTTACAGAGATAGGGAGGGAGGGATTTGGAGGGGGGGATGGGTGTGACGGGGGTTACAGAGATAGGGAGGGAGGGAGGGATTTGGACGGGGGGATGGGTGTGACGGTGGTTACAGAGATAGGGAGGGAGGGAGGGATTTGGACGGGGGGATGGGTGTGACGGTGGTTACAGAGACAGGGAGGGAGGGATTTGGACGGGGGGATGGGTGTGGCGGTGGTTACAGAGATAGGGAGGGAGGGATTTGGACGGGGGGATGGGTGTGACGGTGGTTACAGAGATTGGGAGGGAGGGATTTGGACGGGGGGATGGGTGTGACGGTGGTTACAGAGACAGGGAGGGAGGGATTTGGACGGGGGGATGGGTGTGGCGGTGGTTACAGAGACAGGGAGGGAGGGATTTGGACTGCGGGATGGATGTGACGGTGGTTACAGACATAGGGTGGGAGGGATTTGGACAGGGGGATGGGTGTGGCGGGGGTTACAGAGATAGGGAGGGAGGGATTTGGACAGGGGGATGGGTGTGACGGGGGTTACAGAGACAGGGAGGGAGGGATTTGGACAGGGGGATGGGGTGTGACGGGGGTTACAGAGATAGGGAGGGAGGGATTTGGACGGGGGGATGGGTGTGACGGGGGTTACAGAGATAGGGAGGGAGGGATTTGGACGGGGGGATGGGTGTGACGGGGGTTACAGAGATAGGGAGGGAGGGATTTGGACGGGGGGATGGGTGTGACGGGGGTTACAGAGATAGGGAGGGAGGGATTTGGACGGGGGGATGGGTGTTGCGGGGGTTACAGAGATAGGGAGGGAGGGAGGGAGGGAGCGAGGGAGGGATTTGGACGGGGGGATGGGTGTGGCGGTGGTTACAGAGATAGGGAGGGAGGGATTTGGACGGGGGGATGGGTGTGGCGGGGGTTACAGAGATAGGGAGGGAGGGATTTGGACAGGGGGATGGGTGTGACGGGGGTTACAGAGATAGGGAGGGAGGGATTTGGACGGGGGGATGGGTGTGGCGGTGGTTACAGAGAAAGGGAGGGAGGGAGGGAGGGAGGGAGGGATTTGGACAGGGGGATGGGTGTGACGGGGGTTACAGAGATAGGGAGGGAGGGAGGGATTTGGACGGGGGGATGGGTGTGGCGGGGGTTACAGAGATAGGGAGGGAGGGATTTGGACAGGGGGATGGGTGTGACGGGGGTTACAGAGATAGGGAGGGAGGGATTTGGACGGGGGGATGGGTGTGGCGGTGGTTACAGAGATAGGGAGGGAGGGAGGGATTTGGACGGGGGGATGGGTGTGGCAGTGGTTACAGAAATAGGGAGGGAGGGATTTGGACAGGGGGATGGGTGTGGTGGGGGTTACAGAGATAGGGAGGGAGGGATTTGGACGGGGGAATGGGTGTGACGGGGGTTACAGAGACAGGGAGTGAGGGATTTGGACAGGGGGATGGGTGTGACGGGGGTTACAGAGACAGGGAGGGAGGGATTTGGACGGGGGGATGGGTGTGACGGGGGTTACAGAGATAGGGAGGGAGGGATTTGGACAGGGGGATGGGTGTGACGGTGGTTACAGAGACAGGGAGGGAGGGATTTGGAGGGGGGGATGGGTGTGGCGGTGGTTACAGAGATAGGGAGGGAGGGAGGGATTTGGACGGGGGGATGGGTGTGACGGGGGTTACAGAGATAGGGAGGGAGGGATTTGGACGGGGGGATGGGTGTGGCGGGGGTTACAGAGATAGGGAGGGAGGGATTTGGACGGGGGGATGGGTGTGGCGGGGGTTACAGAGATAGGGAGGGAGGGATTTGGACAGGGGGATGGGTGTGACGGGGGTTACAGAGATAGGGAGGGAGGGAGGGATTTGGACAGGGGGATGGGTGTGACGGGGGTTACAGAGATAGGGAGGGAGGGAGGGATTTGGACAGGGGGATGGGTGTGACGGGGGTTACAGAGATAGGGAGGGAGGGATTTGGACGGGGGGATGGGTGTGACGGGGGTTACAGAGATAGGGAGGGAGGGATTTGGACAGGGGGATGGGTGTGACGGGGGCTACAGAGATAGGGAGGGGAGGGAGGGATTTGGACGGGGGGATGAGTGTGGCGGTGGTTACAGAGATAGGGAGGGAGGGATTTGGACGGGGGGATGGGTGTGACGGGGGTTACAGAGATAGGGAGGGAGGGATTTGGACAGGGGGATGGGTGTGACGGGCGTTACAGAGATAGGGAGGGAGGGATTTGGACAGGGGGATGGGTGTGACGGGGGTTACAGAGATAGGGAGGGAGGGAGGGATTTGGACAGGGGGATGGGTGTGACGGGGGTTACAGAGATAGGGAGGGAGGGATTTGGACAGGGGGGATGGGTGTGACGGGGGTTACAGAGATAGGGAGGGAGGGATTTGGACGGGGGGATGGGTGTGACGGGGGTTACAGAGATAGGGAGGGAGGGATTTGGACGGGGGGATGGGTGTGACGGGGGTTACAGAGATAGGGAGGGAGGGATTTGGACGGGGGATGGGTGTGACGGGGGTTACAGAGATAGGGAGGGAGGGATTTGGACGGGGGGATGGGTGTGAACGGGGGTTACAGAGATAGGGAGGGAGGGATTTGGACGGGGGGATGGGTGTGACGGGGGTTACAGAGATAGGGAGGGAGGGAGGGATTTGGACAGGGGGATGGGTGTGACGGGGGTTACAGAGATAGGGAGGGAGGGATTTGGACGGGGGGATGGGTGTGACGGGGGTTACAGAGATAGGGAGGGAGGGAGGGATTTGGACGGGGAATGGGTGTGACGGGCGTTACAGAGATAGGGAGGGAGGGAGGGATTTGGACGGGGAATGGGTGTGACGGGCGTTACAGAGATAGGGAGGGAGGGAGGGATTTGGACAGGGGGATGGGTGTGACGGGCGTTACAGAGATAGGGAGGGAGGGAGGGATTTGGACAGGGGGATGGGTGTGACGGGGGTTACAGAGATAGGGAGGGAGGGAGGGAGGGAGGGAGGGAGGGAGGGATTTGGACAGGGGGATGGGTGTGACGGTGGTTACAGAGATAGGGAGGGATTTGGATAGGGGGATGGGTGTGGCGGTGGTTAGAGAGATAGGGAGGGAGGGAGGGATTTGGACAGGGGGATGGGTGTGGCGGTGGTTACAGAGATAGGGAGGGAGGGATTTGGACAGGGGGATGGGTGTGACGGGGGTTACAGAGATAGGGAGGGAGGGATTTGGACGGGGGGATGGGTGTGACGGGGGTTACAGAGATAGGGAGGGAGGGATTTGGACGGGGGATGGGTGTGACGGGGGTTACAGAGATAGGGAGGGAGGGATTTGGACAGGGGGATGGGTGTGACGGGGGTTACAGAGATAGGGAGGGAGGGAGGGATTTGGACAGGGGGATGGGTGTAACGGGGGTTACAGAGATAGGGAGGGAGGGAGGGATTTGGACAGGGGGATGGGTGTGGCGGTGGTTACAGAGATAGGGAGGGAGGGAGGGATTTGGACGGAGGGATGAGTGTGACGGGGGTTACAGAGATAGTGAGGGAGGGAGGGATTTGGACGGGGGGATGGGTGTGACGGGGGTTACAGAGATAGGGAGGGAGGGATTTGGACGGGGGGATGAGTGTGACGGGGGTTACAGAGATATGGAGGGAGTGATTTGGACAGGGGGATGGGTGTGACGGGGGTTACAGAGATAGGGAGGGAGGGATTTGGACGGGGGGATGGGTGTGACGGGGGTTACAGAGATAGGGAGGGAGGGATTTGGACGGGGGGATGGGTGTGGCGGTGGTTACAGAGATAGGGAGGGAGGGATTTGGACGGGGGGATGGGTGTGACGGGGGTTACAGAGATAGGGAGGGAGGGATTTGGACAGGGGGATGGGTGTGACGGGGGTTACAGAGACAGGGAGGGAGGGATATGGATGGGGGGATGGGTGTGGCGGTGGTTACAGAGATCGGGAGGGAGGGATTTGGACGGGGGGATGGGTGTGACGGGGGTTACAGAGATAGGGAGGGAGGGATTTGGACGGGGGGATGGGTGTGGACGGGGGTTACAGAGATAGGGAGGGAGGGATTTGGACGGGGGGATGGGTGTGGCGGGGGTTACAGAGATAGGGAGGGAGGGATTTGGACAGGGGGATGGGTGTGACGGGGGGTTACAGAGATCGGGAGGGAGGGATTTGGACGGGGGATGGGTGTGGCGGTGGTTACAGAGATAGGGAGGGAGGGAGGGATTTGGACGGGGGGATGGGTGTGGCAGGTGGTTACAGAGATAGGGAGGGAGGGATTTGGACAGGGGGGATGGGTGTGGTGGGGGTTACAGAGATAGGGAGGGAGGGATTTGGACGGGGGATGGGTGTGACGGGGGTTACAGAGATAGGGAGGGAGGGATTTGGACAGGGGGATGGGTGTGACGGGGGTTACAGAGACAGGGAGGGAGGGATTTGGACGGGGGGATGGGTGTGACGGGGGTTACAGAGATAGGGAGGGAGGGATTTGGACAGGGGGATGGGTGTGACGGGGGTTACAGAGATAGGGAGGGAGGGATTTGGAGGGGGGGATGGGTGTGACGGTGGTTACAGAGATAGGGAGGGAGGGAGGGATTTGGACGGGGGGATGGGTGTGGCGGGGGTTACAGAGATAGGGAGGGAGGGATTTGGACAGGGGGATGGGTGTGACGGGGGTTACAGAGATAGGGAGGGAGGGATTTGGACAGGGGGATGGGTGTGACGGTGGTTACAGAGATAGGGAGGGAGGGATTTGGACAGGGGGATGGGTGTGACGGTGGTTACAGAGATAGGGAGGGAGGGAGGGAGGGAGGGATTTGGACAGGGGGATGGGTGTGGCCGTGGTTACAGAGATAGGGAGGGAGGGATTTGGACAGGGGGATGGGTGTGACGGGGGTTACAGAGATAGGGAGGGAGGGATTTGGACGGGGGGATGAGTGTGGCGGTGGTTACAGAGATAGGGAGTGAGGGATTTGGACAGGGGGTTGGGTGTGACGGACGTTACAGAGATAGGGAGGGAGGGATTTGGACGGGGGGATGGGTGTGGCGGTGGTTACAGAGATAGGGAGGGAGGGATTTGGACGGGGGGATGGGTGTGGCGGTGGTTACAGAGATAGGGAGGGAGGGATTTGGACGGGGGGATGGGTGTGACGGGGGTTACAGAGATAGGGATGGAGGGATTTGGACGGGGGGATGGGTGTGACGGGGGTTACAGAGATAGGGAGGGAGGGATTTGGACAGGGGGATGGGTGTGACGGTGGTTACAGAGATAGGGAGGGAGGGATTTGGACGGGGGGATGGGTGTGGCGGGGGTTACAGAGATAGGGAGGGAGGGATTTGGACGGGGGGATGGGTGTGACGGTGGTTACAGAGATAGGGAGGGAGGGATTTGGACAGGGGGATGGGTGTGACGGGGGTTACAGAGATAGGGAGGGAAGGATTTGGACAGGGGGATGGGTGTGGCGGTGGTTACAGAGATAGGGAGGGAGGGATTTGGACAGGGGGATGGGTGTGACGGGGGTTACAGAGATAGGGAGGGAGGGATTTGGACGGGGGGATGGGTGTGGCGGTGGTTACAGAGATAGGGAGGGAGGGACTTGGACGGGGGGATGGGTGTGACGGTGGTTACAGAGATAGGGAGGGAGGGATTTGGACGGGGGGATGGGTGTGACGGGGGTTACAGAGATAGGGAGGGAGGGATTTGGACAGGGGGATGGGTGTGACGGTGGTTACAGAGACAGGGAGGGAGGGATTTGGACGGGGGGATGGGTGTGGCGGGGGTTACAGAGATAGGGAGGGAGGGATTTGGACGGGGGGATGGGCGTGACGGGGGTTACAGAGATAGGGAGGGAGGGATTTGGACAGGGGGATGGGTTTGACGGTGGTTACAGAGATAGGGAGGGAGGGATTTGGACGGGGGGATGGGTGTGGCGGGGGTTACAGAGATAGGGAGGGAGGGATTTGGACGGGGGGATGGGTGTGACGGTGGTTACAGAGATAGGGAGGGAGGGATTTGGACAGGGGGATGGGTGTGACGGGGGTTACAGAGATAGGGAGGGAAGGATTTGGACAGGGGGATGGGTGTGGCGGTGGTTACAGAGATAGGGAGGGAGGGATTTGGACAGGGGGATGGGTGTGACGGGGGTTACAGAGATAGGGAGGGAGGGATTTGGACGGGGGGATGGGTGTGGCGGTGGTTACAGAGATAGGGAGGGAGGGACTTGGACGGGGGGATGGGTGTGACGGTGGTTACAGAGATAGGGAGGGAGGGATTTGGACGGGGGGATGGGTGTGACGGGGGTTACAGAGATAGGGAGGGAGGGATTTGGACAGGGGGATGGGTGTGACGGTGGTTACAGAGACAGGGAGGGAGGGATTTGGACGGGGCGATGGGTGTGACGGTGGTTACAGAGATAGGGAGGGAGGGATTTGGACTGCGGGATGGGTGTGGCGGTGGTTACAGAGATAGGGAGGGAGGGAGGGATTTGGACAGGGGGATGGGTGTGACGGGGGTTACAGAGACAGGGAGGGAGGGATTTGGACAGGGGGATGGGTGTGACGGGGGTTACAGAGACAGGGAGGGAGGGATTTGGACGGGGGGATGGGTGTGACGGGGGTTACAGAGATAGGGAGGGAGGGATTTGGACGGGGGGATGGGTGTGACGGGGGTTACAGAGATAGGGAGGGAGGGATTTGGACAGGGGGATGGGTGTGACGGGGGTTACAGAGATAGGGAGGGAGGGATTTGGACGGGGGATGGGTGTTGCGGGGGTTACAGAGATAGGGAGGGAGGGAGGGAGGGAGGGAGGGAGGGAGGGAGGGAGTGAGGGAGGGATTTGGACGGGGGGATGGGTGTGGCGGTGGTTACAGAGATAGGGAGGGAGGGATTTGGACGGGGGGATGAGTGTGACGGGGGTTACAGAGATAGGGAGGGAGGGAGGGATTTGGACAGGGGGATGGGTGTGACGGGGGTTACAGAGAGAGGGAGGGAGGGATTTGGACGGGGGGATGGGTGTGACGGGGGTTACAGAGATAGGGAGGGAGGGATTTGGACAGGGTGATGGGTGTGACGGTGGTTACAGAGATAGGGAGGGAGGGAGGGAGGGATTTGGACAGGGGGATGGGTGTTGCGGGGGTTACAGAGCTAGGGAGGGAGGGATTTGGACAGGGGGATGGGTGTGGTGGGGGTTACAGAGATAGGGAGGAAGGGAGGGAGGGAGGGATTTGGACGGGGGGATGGGTGTGACGGGGGTTACAGAGATAGGGAGGGAGAGATTTGGACGGGGGGATGGGTGTGGCGGTGGTTACAGAGATAGGGAGGGAGGGATTTGGACAGGGGGATGGGTGTGACGGGGGTTACAGAGATATGGAGGGAGGGATTTGGACGGGGGGATGGGTGTTGCGGTGGTTACAGAGATAGGGAGGGAGGGATTTGGACAGGGGGATGGGTTGTTGCGGGGGTTACAGAGATAGGGAGGGAGGGATTTGGACGGGGGGATGGGTGTTGCGGTGGTTACAGAGATAGGGAGGGAGGGATTTGGACAGGGGGATGGGTGTGGCGGTGGTTACAGAGATAGGGAGGGAGGGAGGGAGGGATTTGGACGGGGGGATGGGTGTGGCGGGGGTTACAGAGATAGGGAGGGAGGGAGTTGGATAGGGGGATGGGTGTGGCGGTGGTTACAGAGACAGGGAGGGAGGGAGGGACTTGGACAGGGGGATGAGTGGCGGTGGTTACAGAGACAGGGAGGGAGGGAGGGATTTGGACAGGGGGATGGGTGTGGCGGTGGTTACAGAGACAGGGAGGGAGGGATTTGGACAGGGGGATGGGTGTGGCGGTGGTTACAGAGACAGGGAGGGAGGGACGGATTTGGACGGGGGGATGGGTGTGACGGTGGTTACAGAGACAGGGAGGGAGGGATTTGGACAAGGGGATGAGTGTGACGGGGGTTACAGAGATAGGGAGGGAGGGATTTGGACGGGGGGATGGGTGTGACGGGGGTTACAGAGATACGGAGGGAGGGATTTGGACAGGGGGATGGGTGTGACGGTGGTTACAGAGACAGGGAGGGAGGGATTTGGACGGGGGGATGGGTGTGGCGGTGGTTACAGAGATAGGGAGGGAGGGATTTGGACAGGGGGATGGGTGTGGCGGTGGTTACAGAGATAGGGAGGGAGGGAGTTGGACGGGGTGATGGGTGTGACGGGGGTTACAGAGATAGGGAGGGACGGATTTGGACAGGGGGATGGGTGTGACGGGGGTTACAGAGATAGGGAGGGAGGGATTTGGACGGGGGGATGGGTGTGACGGGGGTTACAGAGATAGGGAGGGAGGGATTTGGACGGGGGGATGGGTGTGACGGGGGTTACAGAGATAGGGAGGGAGGGATTTGGAGGGGGGGATGGGTGTGACGGTGGTTACAGAGACAGGGAGGGAGGGATTTGGACAGGAGGATGGGTGTGACGGGGGTTAGAGAGATAGGGAGGGAGGGAGGAGGGATTTGGACGGGGGAATGGGTGTGGCCGTGGTTACAGAGATAGGGAGGGAGGGATTTGGACGGGGGGATGGGTGTGGCGGGGGTTACAGAGATAGGGAGGGAGGGATTTGGACGGGGGGATGGGTGTGGCGGGGGTTACAGAGATAGGGAGGGAGGGATTTGGACGGGGGGATGGGTGTGACGGGGGTTACAGAGATAGGGAGGGAGGGATTTGGACGGGGGGATGGGTGTGACGGGGGTTACAGATATAGGGAGGGAGGGATTTGGACGGGGGGATGAGTGTGGCGGTGGTTACAGAGATAGGGAGTGAGGGATTTGGACAGGGGGTTGGGTGTGACGGACGTTACAGAGATAGAGAGGGAGGGATTTGGACAGGGGGATGGGTGTGGCGGGGGTTACAGAGATAGGGAGGGAGGGATTTGGACAGGGGGATGGGTGTGACGGGGGTTACAGAGATAGGGAGGGAGGGATTTGGACAGGGGGATGGGTGTGACGGGGGTTACAGAGATAGGGAGGGAGGGATTTGGACGGGGGGATGGGTGTTGCGGGGGTTACAGAGATAGGGAGGGAGGGAGGGAGGGAGGGAGGGAGGGAGGGAGGGAGGGAGGGAGGGAGGGATTTGGACGGGGGGATGGGTGTGACGGTGGTTACAGAGATAGGGAGGGAGGGATTTGGACGGGGGATGAGTGTGACGGGGGTTACAGAGACAGGGAGGGAGGGATTTGGACAGGGTGATGGGTGTGACGGTGGTTACAGAGATAGGGAGGGAGGGATTTGGACGGGGGGATGGGTGTGGCGGTGGTTACAGAGATAGGGAGGGAGGGATTTGGACGGGGGGATGAGTGTGACGGGGGTTACAGAGATAGGGAGGGAGGGAGGGAGGGAGGGATTTGGACAGGGGGATGGGTGTTGCGGGGGTTACAGAGATAGGGAGGGAGGGATTTGGACGGGGGGATGGGTGTGACGGGGGTTACAGAGAGAGGGAGAGAGGGAGGGAGGGAGGGAGGGAGGGATTTGGACAGGGGGATGGGTGTGGTGGGGGTTACAGAGAGAGGGAGGGAGGGAGGGAGGGAGGGATTTGGACAGGGGGATGGGTGTGACGGGGGTAACAGAGATAGGGAGGGAGGGATTTGGACGGGGGGATGGGTGTGACGGGGGTTACAGAGATAGGGAGGGAGAGATTTGGACGGGGGGATGGGTGTGGCGGTGGTTACAGAGATAGGGAGGGAGGGATTTGGACAGGGGGATGGGTGTGACGGGGGTTACAGAGATATGGAGGGAGGGATTTGGACGGGGGGATGGGTGTTGCGGTGGTTACAGAGATAGGGAGGGAGGGATTTGGACAGGGGGATGGGTGTTGCGGGGGTTACAGAGATAGGGAGGGAGGGATTTGGACGGGGGGATGGGTGTTGCGGTGGTTACAGAGATAGGGAGGGAGGGATTTGGACAGGGGGATGGGTGTGGCGGGGGTTACAGAGATAGGGAGGGAGGGAGTTGGATAGGGGGATGGGTGTGGCGGTGGTTACAGAGACAGGGAGGGAGGGAGGGATTTGGACAGGGGGATGAGTGTGGCGGTGGTTACAGAGACAGGGAGGGAGGGAGGGATTTGGACAGGGGGATGGGTGTGCCGGTGGTTACAGAGACAGGGAGGGCGGGATTTGGACAGGGGGATGGGTGTGGCGGTGGTTACAGAGACAGGGAGGGAGGGACGGATTTGGACGGGGGGATGGGTGTGACGGTGGTTACAGAGACAGGGAGGGAGGGATTTGGACAAGGGGGATGAGTGTGACGGGGGTTACAGAGATAGGGAGGGAGGGATTTGGACGGGGGGATGGGTGTGACGGGGGTTACAGAGATAGGGAGGGAGGGATTTGGACAGGGGGATGGGTGTGACGGTGGTTACAGAGACAGGGAGGGAGGGATTTGGACGGGGGGATGGGTGTGGCGGTGGTTACAGAGATAGGGAGGGAGGGATTTGGACAGGGGGATGGGTGTGACGGGGGTTACAGAGATAGGGAGGGAGGGAGTTGGACGGGGTGATGGGTGTGACGGGGGTTACAGAGATAGGGAGGGACGGATTTGGACAGGGGGATGGGTGTGACGGGGGTTACAGAGATAGGCAGGGAGGGATGTGGACGGGGGGATGGGTGTGACGGGGGTTACAGAGATAGGGAGGGAGGGATTTGGACGGGGGGATGGGTGTGACGGGGGTTACAGAGATAGGGAGGGAGGGATTTGGACGGGGGGATGGGTGTGACGGGGGTTACAGAGATAGGGAGGGAGGGAGGGATTTGGACGGGGGGATGGGTGTGGCGGTGGTTACAGAGAAAGGGAGGGAGGGAGGGAGGGAGGGATTTGGACAGGTGGATGGGTGTGACTGTGGTTACAGAGATAGGGAGGGAGGGATTTGGACGGGGGGATGGGTGTGACGGGGGTTACAGAGATAGGGAGGGAGGGAGGGAGGGATTTGGACAGGGGGATGGGTGTGGCGGTGGTTACAGAGATAGGGAGGGAGGGAGGGATTTGGACGGGGGGATGGGTGTGGCTGGGGTTACAGAGACAGGGAGGGAGGGAGGGAGGGATTTGGACAGGGGGATGGGTGTGACGGGGGTTACAGAGATAGGGAGGGAGGGAGGGAGGGAGGGATTTGGACGGGGGGGATGGGTGTGACGGGGGTTACAGAGATAGGGAGGGAGGGATTTGGACAGGGGGATGGGTGTGGCGGTGGATACAGAGATAGGGAGGGAGGGAGGGATTTGGACGGGGGGGATGAGTGTGACGGGGGTTACAGAGATAGGGAGGGAGGGATTTGGACGGGGGGATGGGTGTGACGGGGGTTACAGAGATAGGGAGGGAGGGATTTGGACGGGGGGATGGGTGTGACGGGGGTTACAGAGATAGGGAGGGAGGGATTTGGACAGGGGGATGGGTGTGGCGGGGGTTACAGACATAGGGAGGGAGGGAGGGAGGGAGGGATTTGGACGGGGGGATGGGTGTGGCGGTGGTTACAGAGATAGGGAGGGAGGGATTTGGACGGGGGGATGGGTGTGGCGGAGGTTACAGAGATAGGGAGGGAGGGATTTGGACAGGGGGATGGGTGTGGCGGTGGTTACAGAGATAGGGAGGGAGGGATTTGGACGGGGGGATGGGTGTGGCGGAGGTTACAGAGATAGGGAGGGAGGGATTTGGACGGGGGGATGGGTGTGGCGGTGGTTACAGAGATAGGGAGGGAGGGATTTGGACGGGGGGATGGGTGTGGCGGAGGTTACAGAGATAGGGAGGGAGGGATTTGGACGGGGGGATGGGTGTGACGGTGGTTACAGAGGTAGGGAGGGAGGGATTTGGACGGGGGGATGGGTGTGGCGGGATTTACAGAGATAGGGAGGGAGGGATTTGGACAGGGGGATGGGTGTGGCGGGGGTTACAGAGATAGGGAGGGAGGAATTTGTACAGGGGGATGGGTGTGACGGGGGTTACAGAGACAGGGAGGGAGGGATTTGGACGGGGGGGATGGGTGTGACGGGGGTTACAGAGATAGGGAGGGAGGAATTTGGACAGGGGGATGGGTGTGTGACGGTGGTTACAGAGACAGGGAGGGAGGGATTTGGAGGTGGGGATGGGTGTGGCGGTGGTTACAGAGATAGGGAGGGAGGGATTTGGACAGGGGGATGGGTGTGACGGTGGTTACAGAGATAGGGAGGGAGGGATTTGGAGGAGGGGATGGGTGTGGCGGTGGTTACAGAGATAGGGAGGGAGGGATTTGGACAGGGGGATGGGTGTGACGGGGGTTACAGAGATAGGGAGGGAGGGAGGGATTTGGACAGGGGAATGGGTGTGGCCGTGGTTACAGAGATAGGGAGGGAGGGATTTGGACAGGGGGATGGGTGTGACGGGGGTTACAGAGATAGGAGGGAGGGATTTGGACGGGGGGGATGAGTGTGGCGGTAGTTACAGAGATAGGGAGTGAGGGATTTGGACAGGGGGATGGGTGTGACGGAGGTTACAGAGATAGGGAGGGAGGGATTTGGACGGGGGGGATGGGTGTGGCGGTGGTTACAGAGATAGGGAGGGAGGGAGGGATTTGGACGGGGGGATGGGTGTGACGGGGGTTACAGAGATAGGGAGGAGGGATTTGGACGGGGGGATGGGTGTGACGGTGGTTACAGAGATAGGGAGGGAGGGATTTGGACGGGGGGAATGGGTGTGACGGAGGCTGCAGAGATAGGGAGGGAGGGATTTGGACGGGGGGATGGGTGTGGCGGTGGTTACAGAGATAGGGAGGGAGGGATTTGGACGGGGGGGATGGGTGTGACGGGGGTTACAGAGATAGGGAGGGAGGGACTTGGACAGGGGATGGGGTGTGACGGTGGTTACAGAGACAGGGAGGGAGGGATTTGGACGGGGGGATGGGTGTGGCGGTGGTTACAGAGATAGGGAGGGAGGGATTTGGACGGGGGGATGGGTGTGGCGGTGGTTACAGAGATAGGGAGGGAGGGATTTGGACAGGGGGATGGGTGTGACGGGGGTTACAGAGATAGGGAGGGAGGGATTTGGACGGGGGGATGGGTGTGGCGGTGGTTACAGAGACAGGGAGGGAGGGATTTGGACGGGGGGATGGGTGTGACGGGGGTTACAGAGATAGGGATGGAGGGATTTGGACGGGGGGATGGGTGTGGCGGTGGTTACAGAGATAGGGAGGGAGGGATTTGGACGGGGGGATGAGTGTGACGGGGGTTACAGAGATAGGGAGTGAGGGATTTGGACAGGGGAATGGGTGTGACGGGGGTTACAGAGATAGGGAGGGAGGGAGTTGGAAAGGGGGATGGGTGTGGCGGTGGTTACAGAGACAGGGAGGGAGGGAGGGATTTGGACAGGGGGATGAGTGTGGCGGTGCTTACAGAGACAGGGAGGGAGGGAGGGATTTGGACAGGGGGATGGGTGTGACGGAGGTTACAGAGATAGGGAGGGAGGGATTTGGACGGGGGGATGGGTGTGGCGGTGGTTACAGAGATAGGGAGGGAGGGATTTGGACGGGGGGATGGGTGTGACGGGGGTTACAGAGATAGGGAGGGAGGAATTTGGACAGGGGGATGGGTGTGACGGTGGTTACAGAGACAGGGAGGGAGGGATTTGGAGGAGGGGATGGGTGTGGCGGTGGTTACAGAGATAGGGAGGGAGGGATTTGGACAGGGGGATGGGTGTGACGGTGGTTACAGAGATAGGGAGGGAGGGATTTGGAGGAGGGGATGGGTGTGGCGGTGGTTACAGAGATAGGGAGGGAGGGATTTGGACAGGGGGATGGGTGTGACGGGGGTTACAGAGATAGGGAGGGAGGGAGGGATTTGGACAGGGGAATGGGTGTGGCCGTGGTTACAGAGATAGGGAGGGAGGGATTTGGACAGGGGGATGGGTGTGACGGGGGTTACAGAGATAGGGAGGGAGGGATTTGGACGGGGGGATGAGTGTGGCGGTGGTTACAGAGATAGGGAGTGAGGGATTTGGACAGGGGGATGGGTGTGACGGAGGTTACAGAGATAGGGAGGGAGGGATTTGGACGGGGGGATGGGTGTGGCGGTGGTTACAGAGATAGGGAGGGAGGGAGGGATTTGGACGGGGGGATGGGTGTGACGGGGGTTACAGAGATAGGGAGGGAGGGATTTGGACGGGGGGGATGGGTGTGACGGTGGTTACAGAGATAGGGAGGGAGGGATTTGGACGGGGGAATGGGTGTGACGGAGGCTACAGAGATAGGGAGGGAGGGATTTGGACGGGGGGATGGGTGTGGCGGTGGTTACAGAGATAGGGAGGGAGGGATTTGGACAGGGGGATGGGTGTGACGGGGGTTATAGAGATAGGGAGGGAGGGATTTGGACGGGGGGATGGGTGTGGCGGTGGTTACAGAGACAGGGAGGGAGGGATTTGGACGGGGGGATGGGTGTGACGGGGGTTACAGAGATAGGGATTGAGGGATTTGGACGGGGGGATGGGTGTGACGGGGGTTACAGAGATAGGGAGGGAGGGATTTGGACGGGGGGATGAGTGTGACGGTGGTTACAGAGACAGGGAGTGAGGGATTTGGACAGGAGGATGGGTGTGACGGGGGTTAGAGAGATAGGGAGGGAGGGAGTTGGATAGGGGGATGGGTGTGGCGGTGGTTACAGAGACAGGGAGGGAGGGAGGGATTTGGACAGGGGGATGAGTGTGGCGGTGCTTACAGAGACAGGGAGGGAGGGAGGGATTTGGACGGGGGGATGGGTGTGACGGAGGCTACAGAGATAGGGAGGGAGGGATTTGGACGGGGGGATGGGTGTGGCGGTGGTTACAGAGATAGGGAGGGAGGGATTTGGACGGGGGGATGGGTGTGCCGGTGGTTACAGAGATAGGGAGGGAGGGATTTGGACAGGGGGATGGGTGTGACGGGGGTTACAGAGACAGGGAGGGAGGGATTTGGACAGGGGGATGGGTTGTGACGGGGGTTACAGAGATAGGGAGGGAGGGATTTGGACAGGGGGATGGGTGTGGCGGTGGTTACAGAGATAGGGAGTGAGGGATTTGGACGGGGGGATGGGTGTGGCGGTGGTTACAGAGATAGGGAGGGAGGATTTGGACGGGGGGAATGGGGTGTGACGGAGGCTACAGAGATAGGGAGGGAGGGATTTGGACAGGGGGATGGGTGTGGCGGTGGTTACAGAGATAGGGAGGGAGGGATTTGGACGGGGGGATGGGTGTGACGGTGGTTACAGAGATAGGGAGGGAGGGATTTGGACGGGGGAATGGGTGTGACGGAGGCTACAGAGATAGGGAGGGAGGGAGGGATTTGGACGGGGGGATGGGTGTGGCGGTGGTTACAGAGATAGGGAGGGAGGGAGGGAGGGAGGGAGGGAGGGAGGGAGGGAGGGAGGGAGGGAGGGATTTGGACGGGGGGGATGGGTGTGGCGGTGGTTACAGAGACAGGGAGGGAGGGAGGGAGGGATTTGGACGGGGGGATGAGTGTGGCGGTGGTTACAGAGACAGGGAGGGAGCGATTTGGACGGGGGGATGGGCGTGACGGGGGTTACAGAGATAGGGAGGGAGGGATTTGGACAGGGGGATGAGTGTGACGGTGGTTACAGAGATAGGGAGGGAGGGATTTGGACAGGGGGATGGGTGTGACGGTGGTTACAGAGATAGGGAGGGAGGTATTTGGACGGGGGGGGATGGGTGTGACGGTGGTTTCAGAGATAGGGAGGGAGGGATTTGGACAGGGGGATGGGTGTGACGGTGGTTACAGAGATAGGGAGGGAGGGATTTGGACAGGGGGATGGGTGTGACGGGGGTTACAGAGATAGGGAGGGAGGGATTTGGACAGGGGGATGGGTGTGGCGGTGGTTACAGAGATAGGGAGGGAGGGAGTTGGACGGGGTGATGGGTGTGACGGGGGTTACAGAGATAGGGAGGGACGGATTTGGACAGGGGGATGGGTGTGACGGGGGTTACAGAGATAGAGAGGGAGGGATTTGGACGGGGGATGGGTGTGACGGGGGTTACAGAGATAGGGAGGGAGGGATTTGGACGGGGGGATGGGTGTGACGGGGGTTACAGAGATAGGGAGGGAGGGATTTGGAGGGGGGGATGGGTGTGACGGTGGTTACAGAGATAGGGAGGGAGGGATTTGGACGGGGGGATGGGTGTGACGGGGGTTACAGAGATAGGGAGGGAGGGAGGGAGGGATTTGGACAGGGGGATGGGTGTGGCCGTGGTTACAGAGATAGGGAGGGAGGGATTTGGACAGGGGGATGGGTGTGACGGGGGTTACAGATATAGGGAGGGAGGGATTTGGACGGGGGGATGAGTGTGGCGGTGGTTACAGAGATAGGGAGTGAGGGATTTGGACAGGGGGTTGGGTGTGACGGACGTTACAGAGATAGGGAGGGAGGGATTTGGACGGGGGGATGAGTGTGGCGGTGGTTACAGAGATAGGGAGGGAGGGATTTGGACGGGGGGATGGGTGTGACGGGGGTTACAGAGATAGGGAGGGAGGGATTTGGACGGGGGGATGGGTGTGACGGGGGTTACAGAGATAGGGAGGGAGGGAGGGAGGGATTTGGACGGGGGGATGGGTGTGACGGGGGTTACAGAGATAGGGAGGGAGGGATTTGGACAGGGGGATGGGTGTGACGGGGGTTACAGAGATAGGGAGGGAAGGATTTGGACAGGGGGATGGGTGTGACGGTGGTTACAGAGATAGGGAGGGAGGACTTGGACGGGGGGATGGGTGTGACGGTGGTTACAGAGATAGGGAGGGAGGGATTTGGACGGGGGGGATGGGTGTGACGGGGGTTACAGAGATAGGGAGGGAGGGAGGGATTTGGACAGGGGGATGGGTGTGGCGGGTGGTTACAGAGATAGGGAGGGAGGGAGGGATTTGGACAGGGGGATGGGTGTGACGGGGGTTACAGAGATAGGGAGGGAGGGATTTGGACAGGGGGATGGGTGTGACGGTGGTTACAGAGACAGGGAGGGAGGGATTTGGACGGGGGGGATGGGTTGTGCGGTGGTTACAGAGATAGGGAGGGAGGGATTTGGACTGCGGGATGGGTGTGGCGGTGGTTACAGAGATAGGGTGGGAGGGATTTGGACAGGGGGATGGGTGTGGCGGGGGTTACAGAGATAGGGAGGGAGGGATTTGGACAGGGGGATGGGTGTGACGGGGGTTACAGAGATAGGGAGGGAGGGATTTGGACAGGGGCATGGGTGTGACGGGGGTTACAGAGATAGGGAGGGAGGGATTTGGACGGGGGGATGGGTGTTGCGGGGTTACAGAGATAGGGAGGGAGGGAGGGAGGGAGGGAGGGAGGGATTTGGACGGGGGGATGGGTGTGGCGGTGGTTACAGAGATAGGGAGGGAGGGATTTGGACGGGGGGATGAGTGTGACGGGGGTTACAGAGATAGGGAGGGAGGGATTTGGACAGGGGGATGGGTGTGACGGTGGTTACAGAGATAGGGAGGGAGGGATTTGGACGGGGGGATGGGTGTGGCGGTGGTTACAGAGATAGGGAGGGAGGGATTTGGACGGGGGGATGAGTGTGACGGGGGTTACAGAGATAGGGAGGGAGGGAGGGAGGGAGGGAGGGATTTGGACAGGGGGATGGGTGTTGCGGGGGTTACAGAGATAGGGAGGGAGGGATTTGGACAGGGGGATGGGTGTGGTGGGGGTTACAGAGATAGGGAGGGAGGGAGGGAGGGAGGGAGGGATTTGGACAGGGGGATGGGTGTGACGGGGGTAACAGAGATAGGGAGGGAGGGATTTGGACGGGGGGATGGGTGTGACGGGGGTTACAGAGATAGGGAGGGAGAGATTTGGACGGGGGGATGGGTGTGGCAGTGGTTACAGAGTTAGGGAGGGAGGGATTTGGACAGGGGGATGGGTGTGACGGGGGTTACAGAGATATGGAGGGAGGGATTTGGACGGGGGGATGGGTGTTGCGGTGGTTACAGAGATAGGGAGGGAGGGATTTGGACAGGGGGATGGGTGTTGCGGGGAGGGAGGGATTTGGACGGGGGGATGGGTGTTGCGGTGGTTACAGAGATAGGGAGGGAGGGATTTGGACGGGGGGATGGGTGTGACGGTGGTTACAGAGGTAGGGAGGGAGGGATTTGGACGGGGGGATGGGTGTGGCGGGATTTACAGAGATAGGGAGGGAGGGATTTGGACAGGGGGATGGGTGTGGCGGGGGTTACAGAGATAGGGAGGGAGGGATTTGTACAGGGGGATGGGTGTGACGGGGGTTACAGAGACAGGGAGGGAGGGATTTGGACGGGGGGATGGGTGTGACGGGGGTTACAGAGATAGGGAGGGAGGAATTTGGACAGGGGGATGGGTGTGACGGTGGTTACAGAGACAGGGAGGGAGGGATTTGGAGGAGGGGATGGTGTGGCGGTGGTTACAGAGATAGGGAGGGAGGGATTTGGACAGGGGGATGGGTGTGACGGTGGTTACAGAGATAGGGAGGGAGGGATTTGGAGGAGGGGATGGGTGTGGCGGTGGTTACAGAGATAGGGAGGGAGGGATTTGGACAGGGGGATGGGTGTGACGGGGGTTACAGAGATAGGGAGGGAGGGAGGGATTTGGACAGGGGAATGGGTGTGGCCGTGGTTACAGAGATAGGGAGGGAGGGATTTGGACAGGGGGATGGGTGTGACGGGGGTTACAGAGATAGGGAGGGAGGGATTTGGACGGGGGGATGAGTGTGGCGGTAGTTACAGAGATAGGGAGTGAGGGATTTGGACAGGGGGATGGGTGTGACGGAGGTTACAGAGATAGGGAGGGAGGGATTTGGACGGGGGGATGGGTGTGGCGGTGGTTACAGAGATAGGAGGGAGGGAGGGATTTGGACGGGGGGATGGGTGTGACGGGGGTTACAGAGATAGGGAGGGAGGGATTTGGACGGGGGGATGGGTGTGACGGTGGTTACAGAGATAGGGAGGGAGGGATTTGGACGGGGGAATGGGTGTGACGGAGGCTACAGAGATAGGGAGGGAGGGATTTGGACGGGGGGATGGGTGTGGCGGTGGTTACAGAGATAGGGAGGGAGGGATTTGGACGGGGGGATGGGTGTGACGGGGGTTACAGAGATAGGGAGGGAGGGACTTGGACAGGGGGATGGGTGTGACGGTGGTTACAGAGACAGGGAGGGAGGGATTTGGACGGGGGGATGGGTGTGGCGGTGGTTACAGAGATAGGGAGGGAGGGATTTGGACGGGGGGATGGGTGTGGCGGTGGTTACAGAGATAGGGAGGGAGGGATTTGGACAGGGGGATGGGTGTGACGGGGGTTACAGAGATAGGGAGGGAGGGATTTGGACGGGGGGATGGGTGTGGCGGTGGTTACAGAGACAGGGAGGGAGGGATTTGGACGGGGGGATGGGTGTGACGGGGGTTACAGAGATAGGGATGGAGGGATTTGGACGGGGGGATGGGTGTGGCGGTGGTTACAGAGATAGGGAGGGAGGGATTTGGACGGGGGGATGAGTGTGACGGGGGTTACAGAGATAGGGAGTGAGGGATTTGGACAGGGGAATGGGTGTGACGGGGGTTACAGAGATAGGGAGGGAGGGAGTTGGATAGGGGGATGGGTGTGGCGGTGGTTACAGAGACAGGGAGGGAGGGAGGGATTTGGACAGGGGGATGAGTGTGGCGGTGCTTACAGAGACAGGGAGGGAGGGAGGGATTTGGACAGGGGGATGGGTGTGACGGAGGTTACAGAGATAGGGAGGGAGGGATTTGGACGGGGGGATGGGTGTGGCGGTGGTTACAGAGATAGGGAGGGAGGGATTTGGACGGGGGGATGGGTGTGACGGGGGTTACAGAGATAGGGAGGGAGGAATTTGGACAGGGGGATGGGTGTGACGGTGGTTACAGAGACAGGGAGGGAGGGATTTGGAGGAGGGGATGGGTGTGGCGGTGGTTACAGAGATAGGGAGGGAGGGATTTGGACAGGGGGATGGGTGTGACGGTGGTTACAGAGATAGGGAGGGAGGGATTTGGAGGAGGGGATGGGTGTGGCGGTGGTTACAGAGATAGGGAGGGAGGGATTTGGACAGGGGGATGGGTGTGACGGGGGTTACAGAGATAGGGAGGGAGGGAGGGATTTGGACAGGGGAATGGGTGTGGCCGTGGTTACAGAGATAGGGAGGGAGGGATTTGGACAGGGGGATGGGTGTGACGGGGGTTACAGAGATAGGGAGGGAGGGATTTGGACGGGGGGATGAGTGTGGCGGTGGTTACAGAGATAGGGAGTGAGGGATTTGGACAGGGGGATGGGTGTGACGGAGGTTACAGAGATAGGGAGGGAGGGATTTGGACGGGGGGATGGGTGTGGCGGTGGTTACAGAGATAGGGAGGGAGGGAGGGAGGGATTTGGACGGGGGGATGGGTGTGACGGGGGTTACAGAGATAGGGAGGGAGGGATTTGGACGGGGGTTGGGTGTGACGGTGGTTACAGAGATAGGGAGGGAGGGATTTGGACGGGGGAATGGGTGTGACGGAGGCTACAGAGATAGGGAGGGAGGGATTTGGACGGGGGGATGGGTGTGGCGGTGGTTACAGAGATAGGGAGGGAGGGATTTGGACAGGGGGATGGGTGTGACGGGGGTTACAGAGATAGGGAGGGAGGGATTTGGACGGGGGGATGGGTGTGGCGGTGGTTACAGAGACAGGGAGGGAGGGATTTGGACGGGGGGATGGGTGTGACGGGGGTTACAGAGATAGGGATGGAGGGATTTGGACGGGGGGATGGGTGTGGCGGTGGTTACAGAGATAGGGAGGGAGGGATTTGGACGGGGGGATGAGTGTGACGGGGGTTACAGAGATAGGGAGTGAGGGATTTGGACAGGGGAATGGGTGTGACGGGGGTTACAGAGATAGGGAGGGAGGGAGTTGGATAGGGGGATGGGTGTGGCGGTGGTTACAGAGACAGGGAGGGAGGGAGGGATTTGGACAGGGGGATGAGTGTGGCGGTGCTTACAGAGACAGGGAGGGAGGGAGGGATTTGGACGGGGGGATGGGTGTGACGGAGGCTACAGAGATAGGGAGGGAGGGATTTGGACGGGGGGATGGGTGTGGCGGTGGTTACAGAGATAGGGAGGGAGGGATTTGGACGGGGGGATGGGTGTGGCGGTGGTTACAGAGATAGGGAGGGAGGGATTTGGACAGGGGGATGGGTGTGACGGGGGTTACAGAGACAGGGAGGGAGGGATTTGGACAGGGGGATGGGTGTGACGGGGGTTACAGAGATAGGGAGGGAGGGATTTGGACAGGGGGATGGGTGTGGCGGTGGTTACAGAGATAGGGAGTGAGGGATTTGGACGGGGGGATGGGTGTGGCGGTGGTTACAGAGATAGGGAGGAGGGAGGGATTTGGACAGGGGGATGGGTTGTGGCGGCGGTTACAGAGATAGGGAGGGAGGGATTTGGACAGGGGGATGGGTGTGACGGGGGTTACAGAGATAGGGAGGGAGGGAGGGATTTGGACGGGGGGATGGGTGTGGCGGTGGTTACAGAGATAGGGAGGGAGGGAGGGAGGGAGGGAGGGAGGGAGGGAGGGAGGGAGGGATTTGGACGGGGGGGATGGGTGTGGCGGTGGTTACAGAGACAGGGAGGGAGGGAGGGAGGGATTTGGACGGGGGGATGAGTGTGGCGGTGGTTACAGAGACAGGGAGGGAGCGATTTGGACGGGGGGATGGGCGTGACGGGGGTTACAGAGATAGGGAGGGAGGGATTTGGACAGGGGGATGAGTGTGACGGTGGTTACAGAGATAGGGAGGAGGGATTTGGACAGGGGGATGGGTGTGACGGTGGTTACAGAGATAGGGAGGGAGGGATTTGGACGGGGGGGGATGGGTGTGACGGTGGTTTCAGAGATAGGGAGGGAGGGATTTGGACAGGGGGATGGGTGTGACGGTGGTTACAGAGATAGGGAGGGAGGGATTTGGACAGGGGGATGGGTGTGACGGGGGTTACAGAGATAGGGAGGGAGGGATTTGGACAGGGGGATGGGTTGTGGCGGTGGTTACAGAGATAGGGAGGGAGGGAGTTGGACGGGGTGATGGGTGTGACGGGGGTTACAGAGATAGGGAGGGACGGATTTGGACAGGGGGATGGGTGTGACGGGGGTTACAGAGATAGAGAGGGAGGGATTTGGACGGGGGGATGGGTGTGACGGGGGTTACAGAGATAGGGAGGGAGGGATTTGGACGGGGGGATGGGTGTGACGGGGGTTACAGAGATAGGGAGGGAGGGATTTGGAGGGGGGGATGGGTGTGACGGTGGTTACAGAGATAGGGAGGGAGGGATTTGGACGGGGGGATGGGTGTGACGGGGGTTACAGAGATAGGGAGGGAGGGAGGGAGGGATTTGGACAGGGGGATGGGTGTGGCCGTGGTTACAGAGATAGGGAGGGAGGGATTTGGACAGGGGGATGGGTGTGACGGGGGTTACAGATATAGGGAGGGAGGGATTTGGACGGGGGGATGAGTGTGGCGGTGGTTACAGAGATAGGGAGTGAGGGATTTGGACAGGGGGTTGGGTGTGACGGACGTTACAGAGATAGGGAGGGAGGGATTTGGACGGGGGGATGGGTGTGGCGGTGGTTACAGAGATAGGGAGGGAGGGATTTGGACGGGGGGATGGGTGTGACGGGGGTTACAGAGATAGGGAGGGAGGGATTTGGACGGGGGGATGGGTGTGACGGTGGTTACAGAGATAGGGAGGGAGGGATTTGGACAGGGGGATGGGTGTGACGGGGGTTACAGAGATAGGGAGGGAAGGATTTGGACAGGGGGATGGGTGTGACGGTGGTTACAGAGATAGGGAGGGAGGGACTTGGACGGGGGGATGGGTGTGACGGTGGTTACAGAGATAGGGAGGGAGGGATTTGGACGGGGGGGATGGGTGTGACGGGGGTTACAGAGATAGGGAGGGAGGGAGGGATTTGGACAGGGGGATGGGTGTGGCGGTGGTTACAGAGATAGGGAGGGAGGGAGGGATTTGGACAGGGGGATGGGTGTGACGGGGGTTACAGAGATAGGGAGGGAGGGATTTGGACAGGGGGATGGGTGTGACGGTGGTTACAGAGACAGGGAGGGAGGGATTTGGACGGGGGGATGGGTGTGGCGGTGGTTACAGAGATAGGGAGGGAGGGATTTGGACTGCGGGATGGGTGTGGCGGTGGTTACAGAGATAGGGTGGGAGGGATTTGGACAGGGGGATGGGTGTGGCGGGGGTTACAGAGATAGGGAGGGAGGGATTTGGACAGGGGGATGGGTGTGACGGGGGTTACAGAGATAGGGAGGGAGGGATTTGGACAGGGGGATGGGTGTGACGGGGGTTACAGAGATAGGGAGGGAGGGATTTGGACGGGGGGATGGGTGTTGCGGGGGTTACAGAGATAGGGAGGGAGGGAGGGAGGGAGGGAGGGATTTGGACGGGGGGATGGGTGTGGCGGTGGTTACAGAGATAGGGAGGGAGGGATTTGGACGGGGGGATGAGTGTGACGGGGGTTACAGAGATAGGGAGGGAGGGATTTGGACAGGGGGATGGGTGTGACGGTGGTTACAGAGATAGGGAGGGAGGGATTTGGACGGGGGGATGGGTGTGGCGGTGGTTACAGAGATAGGGAGGGAGGGATTTGGACGGGGGGATGAGTGTGACGGGGGTTACAGAGATAGGGAGGGAGGGAGGGAGGGAGGGAGGGAGGGATTTGGACAGGGGGATGGGTGTTGCGGGGGTTACAGAGATAGGGAGGGAGGGATTTGGACAGGGGGATGGGTGTGGTGGGGGTTACAGAGATAGGGAGGGAGGGAGGGAGGGAGGGATTTGGACAGGGGGATGGGTGTGACGGGGGTAACAGAGATAGGGAGGGAGGGATTTGGACGGGGGGATGGGTGTGACGGGGGTTACAGAGATAGGGAGGGAGAGATTTGGACGGGGGGATGGGTGTGGCAGTGGTTACAGAGTTAGGGAGGGAGGGATTTGGACAGGGGGATGGGTGTGACGGGGGTTACAGAGATATGGAGGGAGGGATTTGGACGGGGGGATGGGTGTTGCGGTGGTTACAGAGATAGGGAGGGAGGGATTTGGACAGGGGGATGGGTGTTGCGGGGAGGGAGGGATTTGGACGGGGGGATGGGTGTTGCGGTGGTTACAGAGATAGGGAGGGAGGGATTTGGACAGGGGGATGGGTGTGGCGGGGGTTACAGAGATAGGGAGGGAGGGAGTTGGATAGGGGGATGGGTGTGGCGGTGGTTACAGAGACAGGGAGGGAGGGAGGGATTTGGACAGGGGGATGAGTGTGGCGGTGGTTACAGAGACAGGGAGGGAGGGAGGGATTTGGACAGGGGGATGGGTGTGGCGGTGGTTACAGAGACAGGGAGGGAGGGATTTGGACAGGGGGATGGGTGTGGCGGTGGTTACAGAGACAGGGAGGGAGGGACGGATTTGGACGGGGGGATGGGTGTGACGGTGGTTACAGAGACAGGGAGGGAGGGATTTGGACAAGGGGATGAGTGTGACGGGGGTTACAGAGATAGGGAGGGAGGGATTTGGACGGGGGGATGGGTGTGACGGGGGTTACAGAGATAGGGAGGGAGGGATTTGGACAGGGGGATGGGTGTGACGGGGGTTACAGAGACAGGGAGGGAGGGATTTGGACGGGGGGGATGGGTGTGGCGGTGGTTACAGAGATAGGGAGGGAGGGATTTGGACAGGGGGATGGGTGTGGCGGTGGTTACAGAGATAGGGAGGGAGGGAGTTGGACGGGGTGATGGGTGTGACGGGGGTTACAGAGATAGGGAGGGACGGATTTGGACAGGGGGATGGGGTGTGACGGGGGTTACAGAGATAGGCAGGGAGGGATTTGGACGGGGGGATGGGTGTGACGGGGGTTACAGAGATAGGGAGGGAGGGATTTGGACGGGGGGATGGGTGTGACGGGGGTTACAGAGATAGGGAGGGAGGGATTTGGACGGGGGGATGGGTGTGACGGGGGTTACAGAGATAGGGAGGGAGGGAGGGATTTGGACGGGGGGATGGGTGTGGCGGTGGTTACAGAGAAAGGGAGGGAGGGAGGGAGGGAGGGAGGGATTTGGACAGGGGGATGGGTGTGACTGTGGTTACAGAGATAGGGAGGGAGGGATTTGGACGGGGGGATGGGTGTGACGGGGGTTACAGAGATAGGGAGGGAGGGAGGGAGGGATTTGGACAGGGGGATGGGTGTGGCGGTGGTTACAGAGACAGGGAGGGAGGGAGGGAGGGATTTGGACAGGGGGATGGGTGTGGCGGTGGTTACAGAGATAGGGAGGGAGGGAGGGATTTGGACGGGGGGGATGGGTGTGGCTGGGGTTACAGAGACAGGGAGGGAGGGAGGGAGGGATTTGGACAGGGGGATGGGTGTGACGGGGGTTACAGAGATAGGGAGGGAGGGATTTCGACAGGGGGATGAGTGTGGCGGTGGTTACAGAGATAGGGAGGGAGGATTTGACGGGGGAGGGACGGGGGTTACAGAGATAGGGAGGGAGGGAGGGATTTGGACGGGGGGGATGGGTGTGACGGGGGTTACAGAGATAGGGAGGGAGGGAGGGATTTGGACAGGGGGATGGGTGTGGCGGTGGATACAGAGATAGGGAGGGAGGGAGGGATTTGGACGGGGGGGATGAGTGTGACGGGGGTTACAGAGATAGGGAGGGAGGGATTTGGACGGGGGGATGGGTCTGGCGGTGGTTACAGAGATAGGGAGGGAGGGATTTGGACGGGGGGATGGGTGTGGCGGAGGTTACAGAGATAGGGAGGGAGGGATTTGGACGGGGGGATGGGTGTGACGGTGGTTACAGAGGTAGGGAGGGAGGGATTTGGACGGGGGGATGGGTGTGGAGGTGGTTAGAGAGATAGGGAGGGAGGGATTTGGACGGGGGGATGGGTGTGGCGGTGGTTACAGAGATAGGGACGGAGGGATTGAGGGAATTGGACGGGGGAATGGGTGTGACGGGGGTTACAGAGATAGGGAGGGAGGGATTTGGACAGGGGGATGGGTGTGGCGGGAGTTACAGAGATAGGGAGGGAGGGATTTGGACAGGGGGATGGGTGTGGCGGGGGTTACAGAGATAGGGAGGGAGGGATTTGTACAGGGGGATGGGTGTGACGGGGGTTACAGAGACAGGGAGGGAGGGATTTGGACGGGGGGATGGGTGTGACGGGGGTTACAGAGATAGGGAGGGAGGGATTTGGACAGGGGGATGGGTGTGACGGTGGTTACAGAGACAGGGAGGGAGGGATTTGGAGGAGGGGATGGGTGTGGCGGTGGTTACAGAGATAGGGAGGGAGGGATTTGGACAGGGGGATGGGTGTGACGGTGGTTACAGAGATAGGGAGGGAGGGATTTGGAGGAGGGGATGGGTGTGGCGGTGGTTACAGAGATAGGGAGGGAGGGATTTGGACGGGGGGATGGGTGTGACTGATGTTACAGAGATAGGGAGGGAGGGAGGGAGGGATTTGGACAGGGGAATGGGTGTGGCCGTGGTTACAGAGATAGGGAGGGAGGGATTTGGACAGGGGGATGGGTGTGACGGGGGTTACAGAGATAGGGAGGGAGGGATTTGGACGGGGGGATGAGTGTGGCGGTGGTTACAGAGATAGGGAGTGAGGGATTTGGACAGGGGGATGGGTGTGACGGAGGTTACAGAGATAGGGAGGGAGGGATTTGGACGGGGGGATGGGTGTGGCGGTGGTTACAGAGATAGGGAGGGAGGGAGGGATTTGGACGGGGGGATGGGTGTGACGGGGGTTACAGAGATAGGGAGGGAGGGATTTGGACGGGGGGATGGGTGTGACGGAGGTTACAGAGATAGGGAGGGAGGGATTTGGACGGGGGGATGGGTGTGGCGGTGGTTACAGAGATAGGGAGGGAGGGATTTGGACGGGGGGATGGGTGTGACGGGGGTTACAGAGATAGGGAGGGAGGGATTTGGACAGGGGGATGGGTGTGACGGTGGTTACAGAGACAGGGAGGGAGGGATTTGGACGGGGGGATGGGTGTGGCGGTGGTTACAGAGATAGGGAGGGAGGGATTTGGACAGGGGGATGGGTGTGACGGGGGTTACAGAGACAGGGAGGGAGGGATTTGGACAGGGGGATGGGTGTGACGGGGGTTACAGAGATAGGGAGGGAGGGATTTGGACGGGGGGATGGGTGTGGCGGTGGTTACAGAGATAGGGAGGGAGGGAGGGATTTGGACAGGGGGATGGGTGTGGCGGCGGTTACAGAGATAGGGAGGGAGGGATTTGGACAGGGGGATGGGTGTGACGGGGGTTACAGAGATAGGGAGGGAGGGAGGGATTTGGACGGGGGGATGGGTGTGGCGGTGGTTACAGAGATAGGGAGGGAGGGAGGGAGGGAGGGAGGGAGGGAGGGATTTGGACGGGGGGGATGGGTGTGGCGGTGGTTACAGAGACAGGGAGGGAGGGAGGGAGGGATTTGGACGGGGGGATGAGTGTGGCGGTGGTTACAGAGACAGGGAGGGAGGGATTTGGACAGGGGGATGGGTGTGACGGTGGTTACAGAGATAGGGAGGGAGGGATTTGGACAGGGGGATGGGTGTGACGGGGGTTACAGAGATAGGGAGTGAGGGATTTGGACGGGGGGATGGGTGTGACGGGGGTTACAGAGATAGGGAGGGAGGGAGGGATTTGGACAGGGGGATGGGTGTGACGGTGGTTACAAAGATAGGGAGGGAGGGATTTGGACGGGGGGATGGGTGTGGCGGTGGTTACAGAGATAGGGAGGGAGGGATTTGGACAGGGGGATGGGTGTGACGGGGGTTACAGAGATAGGGAGGGAGGGAGGGATTTGGACAGGGGGATGGGTGTGACGGGGGTTACAGAGAGAGGGAGGGAGGGATTTGGACAGGGGGATGGGTGTGACGGGGGTTACAGAGAGAGGGAGGGAGGGATTTGGACAGGGGGATGGGTGTGGCGGTGGTTAGAGATAGGGAGGGAGGGATTTGGACAGGGGGATGGGTGTGGCGGTGGTTACAGAGATAGGGAGGGAGGGATTTGGACGGGGGGATGGGTGTGACGGGGGTTACAGAGATAGGGAGGGAGGGATTTGGAGGGGGGGATGGGTGTGACGGGTGTTACAGAGATAGGGAGGGAGGGATTTGGACAGGGGGATGGGTGTGACGGGGGTTACAGAGATAGGGAGGGAGGGAGGGAGGGAGGGATTTGGACAGGGGGATGGGGGTGGCGGTGGTTACAGAGATAGGGAGGGAGGGAGGGATTTGCACAGGGGGATGGGTGTGACGGGGGTTACAGAGATAGGGAGGGATGGAGGGATTTGGACGGGGGGATGAGTGTGGCGGTGGTTACAGAGATAGGGAGGGAGGGATTTGGACAGGGGGATGGGTGTGACGGGGGTTACAGAGATAGGGAGGGAGGTATTTGGACAGGGGGATGGGTGTGGCGGTGGTTACAGAGACAGGGAGGGAGCGAGCTGCGCCTGGGCGGTTGCGCGGCCTGGACGTACCTTGCCACAGCCGGGCACCTCGAGACCGTCGATGGGCCGAGGGATTTCGATGGACTTCACCATGCCGTACTTGCTGCACTCCTCGCGCACATCCTCCACAATCTCCTCGTACTCCTCGTCGTCCACCAGCTCGTCCGGGGTGATCATGTTCATCAGGCACAGGATCTCAGTCGGCATTCCGGCCATCTGCACTTGTGTCGAGACCAAGCCTGGGACCTGCAGCGTCACGGGAGTCTGGTTTATCGTGTTCTGGGGACAAGGGGGAGCGGAGGAGAAAGAAAGGAAAGTGGGGGAGTTAGCCTCCTCGAAACAGCTGCCTCAGCGTTATCATCAGGAGGGACTAGGCCATTCGGTCCCTCGATCCCCCCCACCCCACCCATTCGATAAGATGGTGGCTGACCCGATTGTGGTCTCAGCTCCACTCTCCTGTCTGTCCTCCCGACCCCCACCATAACCCTCGACTACCCCCCACCCCACAGTCGATCAGAGACCTGTCTGACTCAGCCTCGGATATATTCAACACCCCGACCCCCACTGCTCTCTGGGTGGGGGGTTGGTGGGGAGAGAATTCCACAGACTGACCACCCTCGGAGAGAAGAAATTCCTCCTCGTCTCCGTCTTCAACTGGAGACCCCCTCGTTCTGAAACTGTGTCTCCCTCCCCCCCACTCGTTCTAGATACCCCCCCACGAGGGGGGTAAACATCCCCTCAGCCTCCACCCTCCCCTCCCTCTCAGGATCTGATCTGTGTCAATAAGATCACCTCTCGGTCTTCTAAACTCCAATGGGGACAGGGCCCAACCTGCTCAACCTTTCCCCCATCAGACAAACCCCCTTCATCCCTGGAATCAGCCCAGTGAACCTTCTCCCGACGGCCTCCAATAGCGAGTCTGTCTCTCCTTAAGTCAGGAGACTGCAACTGTCCACAGCGCTCCAGGCGCAGACTCCCCAGTGCCCTGTACACTTGGAAAAAGCACATGCAGCAAGACCTGGACAATATCCGGACTCGGGGCTGACAAGTGGCGAGTAACATTCACACCACAAGTGCCAGGCACTGACCATCTCCAAGAAGAGAGAATCCAACCATCGCCCCTTGACGTTCAATGGGCATTACCATCAGTGAATCCCCCACTATCAACATCCTGGGGGTTACCACTGACCAGAAACTGAACTGGGACCAGCCATATAAATACTGTGGCTACAAGAGCAGGTCAGAGGCTGGGAATCCTGCGGAGAGTCACTCACCTCCTGACTCCCCCAAAGCCTGTCCACCATCTACAAGGCACAAGTCAGGAGTGTGATGGGATACTCCCCACTTGCCTGGATGAGTGCAGCTCCCACAACACTCAAGAAGCTCGACACCGTCCAGGACAAAGCAGCCCTGCTTGATCGGCCCCCTATCCACCAACATTCACTCCCTCCACCACCGACGCACAGTAGCAGCAGTGTGTGTACCATCTACAAGATGCACTGCAGGAACTCACCAAGGATCCTTCGACAGCACCTTCCAAACCCACGACCACTACCATCTAGAAGGACAAGGGCAGCAGACACATGGGAACACCATCACCTGGAAGTTTCCCTCCAAACTACTCACTCATCCTGACTTGGAAATATATCGGCTGTTCCTTCACTGTCACTGGGTCAAAATCCTGGAACTCCCTCCCTAACAGCCCTGAGGGTGTACCTGCACCACATGGACAAAATCCTGGAACTCCCTCCCAAACAGCGCTGTGGGTGTACCTACACCACATGGACAAAATCCTGGAACTCCCTCGCTAACAGCGCCGTGGGTGTACCTACATCGCACAGACAAAATCCTGGAACTCCCTCCCTAACAGCGCCGTGGGTGTACCTACACCACACGGGACAAAATCCTGGAACTCCCTCCCTAACAGCGCTATGGGTGTACATACACCACAGAGACAAAACCCTAGAACTCCCTCCCTAACAGCGCCGTGGGTGTACCTACACCACACGGGACAAAATCCTGGAACTCCCTCCCTAACAGCGCCTTGGGTGTACCTACACCACACGGGACAAAATCCTGGAACTCCCTCCCTAACAGCGCCGTAGGTGCACATAAGAAATAGGAGCAGGAGTGGGCAATTCAGCCCCTCGAACCTGCCCCACTATTCATGACGATCATGGCTGATCTCATTTCGGCCTCAACTCCAATTTCCCGCCCTCTCCCCGTGACCTTTCACCCCGTCACTCATCAAAAATCTGTCTATCTCCTCCTCAAGTTTATTCAGTGTCCCGACATCCATTACACTCTGAGGTAGTGAGTTCCACAGATTCACCACCCTCTGAGAAAAGTAATTCCTCCTCCTCTCTGATTTAAATCTACCACCCCTTAGCCTATAACCATGGCCCCTCGTTCTAGAATGTCCCAGAATGGGATACATCTGCTCCACGTCTACTTTGTCCATCCCCTTGAGCATCTTATATACCTCAATTACATCTCCTCTCATCCTTCTGAACTCTAGCGAGTATAGGCCCTAAACTGCTCGATCTCTCCCCATAAGACAAGCCCCACATCTCTGGAATCAATCTAGTGAACCTCCTCTGAACCGCCTCCAGTGCAACTACATCCTTCCTCAAGTAAGGGGACCAAAACTGTGCACAGGACTCCAGGTGCGGTCTCGCCAATGCCTTGTACAGTTGCAATGACACTTCCCTATTTTTATACTCTATTCCTTTAGCAATAAATGCCAAAATTCCATTTGCCTCCCTTATTACCTGCTGTACCCGCATACTAGCTTTCAGTGATTCATGCACCAGCACACCCAGATCCCTCCGCACTGAAGCATTCTGAAGTTTCTCTCCATTTAAATAACAAGTCGCCTTTTTATTCTTCCAAATAAAATGGATAACCTCACACTTACCCACGTTAAACTCCATCTGCCAAATTTTGGCCCATTCACCTAACCTGTCCATATCTATTTGTAAGTTTCTTATTTCTTCGTTGCAACTTACTTTCCCGCCTATTCTGGTGTCATCTGCAAATTTATCTACAGTAACTTCTATCCCTGAATCCAGGTCATGAATATAGATTGTAAATAGTTGGGGCCTAAGGACCGAACCCTGTGGCACCCCAATTGTTACAGCTTGCCGTCCAGAAAAAGACCCATTTATCCTGACTCTCTGCTTTCTTTTGGTTAGCCAATCCTCTATCCAGGCTAATATATTACCCCTAGTGCCATGTGATCTTATCTTGTGTATCAATCTTCTGTGTGGCACGTTATCAAAGGCCTTCTGTTAAGTCCAGATATACTACATCTACAGGGTCCCCCTGATCCACTTTGGCTTGTCACACCTTCAAAGAACTCTAGCAAGTTAGTCAAACATGATTTACTCTTCATAAAACCCTGCTGACTCTGATGGATTGCATTTTGCCTTTCCAAATGCCCCATTAGTACTTCCTTCATAACGGATTCCAACAATTTCCCAATGACAGACGTTAAACTAACTGGTCTGTAGTTTCCTACTTTCTGCCTCCCCCCCCGCCCCAACCTTTTTGAATAAGGGTGTTATATTAGCATTTTTCCAATCCACTGGAACCTTTCCAGAATCCCAGGGAATTTTGGAATATTATAGCCAACGTACCCACTATCTCCACTGCCACTTCCTTTAAGACCCTGGCCATCAGGTCCTGGGGACTTGTCACCCTTTAATCCCAATAGTTTGCTCAGTACTTTTTCTCTAGTGATGGTGATTGTTCTAAGTTCCCCTTCTCTATACCCTCTGCTCTACCTGTTACTATTGGGGTGGTACTGGTGTCCTCCATCGTGAAAACTGAGGCAAAATATTGATTAAGCGTCTCTGCCATTTCTGCGTTCCCAACTATTAACTCCAATCACCAACATCACATGGACAAAATCCTGGACCTCCCTCCCTAACAGCGCTGTGGGTGTACCTACGCCACACGGACAAAATCCAGGAGCTCCCTCTCTAACAGCGCCGTGGGTGTACCTACACCACAGGGACAAAATCCTGGACCGCCCTCCCTAACAGCGCCATGGGTGTACCTTCACCACACGGACAAAATCCTGGAACTCCCTCCCTAACAGCGCCATGGGTGTACCTACACCACACGGACAAAATCCTGGAACTCCCTCCCGAACAGCGCCGTGGGTGTACCTACACCACACGGACAAAATCCTGGAACTCCCTCCCGAACAGCGCCGTGGGTGTACCTACACCACACGGACAAAATCCTGGACCTCCCTCCCTCACCGCAGGGACTGTAGAGGATTGGAGAAGGCGGCTCACCCCCGCCACCTTCCCGAGGGGCAATGAGGGATTGGGGGGGGGGGGGGGGGGAATAAGCCCGGCTGCCCAACACACAGCAACACCCCCCCCACCCCCCTCCACCCAACCACCACCCCCCAACCCCCTCCTGACTCTCTGTCGAGCGCTCGGCGCTCTTGCGACCTACCGGAGTTGCGTTCTTAGCCCCCACGCTGGCCCGTTGGACTATGAGCTTCTTGTCTCCCAGTTGCATGCCGTTCAGTCCCGCGATGGCCTGCAAGAAAAGAGGGGTAACGTCGGGTTGGGGAGGGGGGGTGGGGGAGGGGGAGGGTTGGGGGCGGCGAGGGGGGGTTGGGGGGGGGAAGGGGGAGGGAGGATCGAGGCAGAGTTGGGGGGGGGGGGGTGGTGGGGGGGAGTGGAGACAGGGAGAGAGAGAGAGAGGGTGGGAAGGGAGGTGGGGGAAGAGGGAAGGGGAGGGGAGGAGGGGGTGTGGGTTGGGTGATCAGAGAAGGACAACGACTTAATTCTCGCAGGCGGTCTAGCGCGGTGGTTAGCTAGGGAGGAGGAGTTGGACGGGTGGCCGGGCTTCTTAACGGCTGCCCTTGTTCGATGGTCTCTGAAACCAATGGGGGGAGAAGAACAGAAGAAAAATTCATCGTAGGATCGATGCAACGACACCAGAATATTCACTGAGGGGGAGGGTGGGGTGGGGGAGGGGGGGTGGAATGTGGGAGTTGGGGGGAGGGGGGTGGGGGGGTGGTGTTTCATGGGTGCCCAGCAGCGAGAGGGTGCAGCGCTGGGGTGGGACCTGCCCCACGGCGCTCAACGATCAGCAGTTAATGCGCAGGGCGAGATCCCATGGAGAGAGAGAGAGAGAGAGAGAGAGCTTTTGTCTTCAAAGCGACGTCCAGTTGAGGGATCCAACGTGGGACACTGGAAGGGCGGGGGGGGTGGGCGGGGAGCTCTGGGTTTAGCGTCTCCATCCCGAAATCCTAGAGTATATGACATCTCCCTCCGTCAGTGCAGCACTCCCTCAGTACTGGCACCAGGGGGAGTGTCGGCCTGGATTATGGTGCTCAAATCCTAGAGTATATACATCTCCCTCCGACAGTGCAGCACTCCCTCAGTACTGGCACCAGGGGGAGTGTCGGCCTGGATTATGGTGCTCAAATCCTAGAGTATATACATCTCCCTCCGACTGTGCAGCACTCCCTCAGTACTGGCACCGGGAGGGGGAGTGTTGGCCTGGATTATGGGGCTCAAATCCTAGAGTATATACATCTACCTCTGACAGTGCAGCACTCCCTCAGTACTGGCACCGGGAGGGGGAGTGTTGGCCTGGATTATGGATCTCAAATCCTAGAGTATATACATCTCCCTCCGACAGTGCAGCACTCCCTCAGTACTGGCACCGGGAGGGGGAGTGTTGGCCTGGATTATGGGGCTCAAATCCTAGAGTATATACATCTACCTCTGACAGTGCAGCACTCCCTCAGTACTGGCACCGGGAGGGGGAGTGTTGGCCTGGATTATGGATCTCAAATCCTAGAGTATATACATCTCCCTCCGACAGTGCAGCACTCCCTCAGTACTGGCAGCGGGGGGTGGCGGTTGCGGGGGGGGGGGGGGGGGGGGTGGGCGGCGGTGTGGGGTTGGTGCGGTGGTTGGGGAGTGTCGGCCTGGATCTGTGAGCCACTGAACCCAAGGTAAAGAGAGACCAGGGCACGATAATTCCCAGAGAGCGAGGTTTCCCAAGTGACTGCTTCACCCCGGGGGTCTCGGTTAGCACCCCGCACCACACTCACTTACCTGATCGGTGACATTGATGTCAACGTATTCACAGAACGCGTAACCCTTGGAGAGCCCGGTCGCGCTGTCTTTCACAAGGTTGAAGGCTTTCAGGGGCCCGAAGGACGTCAGGAGCTCCTTAACCTGTGAACCAGAGCAGATGAGTGATAGGGAGAGTCGGGTGAAGTGTCCTCTGATGGGCATAGCGGAGCACGAGATCTGGAAGCTATGATGCCAGGAATGAATTCCCACTGCTCCCTCAGTGACTGTCGGCCTGGATTACGGAGTTTAAATCCTAGAGTATATACATGTCCCTCCAACAGTGCAGCACTCCCTCAGTACTGGCACCGGGGGGAGTGTCAGCCTGGATTATGAAGCTCAAATCCTAGAGTATATACATCTCCCTCCGACAGTGCAGCACTCCCTCAGTACTGGCACCGGGGGGGGAGTGTCAGAATCAGAATCACAGTGCAGAAGAGGCCCTTCGGCCCATCGAGTCTGCGCCGACCCTGTGAGAAACACCTGACCTACCTCCCTAATCCCATTGACCAGCACTTGGCCCCATCGCCTGGAATGTTTATGAGGTGCCAAGTGCTCATCCAGGTGCTTTTTAAAGGATGTGAGGCTAACCCACCTCCACTACCATCCCAGGCAGCGCATTCCAGACCCTCCCCATCCTCTGGGTAAAAAAGCTTCTCCTCACATCCCCCCCCCTAAACCTCCTGCCCCCCTCACCTTGAATTTATGTCCCCCTCGTGACTGACCCTTCAACTAAGGGGAACAGCTGCTCCCTATCCACCCTGTCCATGCCCCTCAATCTTGTACCCCTCGATCAGGTCGCCCCTCAGTCTTCTCTGCTCCAATGAAAACAACCCAAGTCTATCCGACATCTCTTCATAACTTAAATGTTTCATCCCAGGCAACATCCTGGTGAATCTCCTCTGCACCCCCTCCAGTGCAATCACATCCTTCCTATAATGTGGTGACCAGAACTGCACACAGTACTCCAGCTGTGGCTTCACCAAGGGTCTATACAACTCCAACATGACCTCCCTACTTTTGTAATCTATGCCTCGATTGGTAAAGGCAAGTGTCCCATATGCCTTTTTCACCGCCCCACTAACATGCCCTTCTGACTTTAGAGATGCCTGGATTGTAGAGCTCAAATCCTAGAGTATGTGCGTCTACCTCCGACAGTGCAGCACTCCCTCAGTACTGGCACCGGAGGGAGTGTCGGCCTGGATTATGGACCTCAAATCGTGGAGTAGAAACATCTACCTCCGACAGTGCAGCACTCCCTCAGTACTGGCACCGGGGCGAGTGTCGGCCTGGATTATGGAGCTCAAATCCTAGAGTATATACATCTACATCTGACAGTGCAGTACCACCCCCCAACCCCCTCCCCAACCCCAACCCCGACGGCCACTTCCATGGTTACCTGATCATCGTTAAGGTAGTTCGGCAGTCCACCAATGAACAGCTTGTGGGGGGAATCTGGGACAACGGTGGAGACGACACCTGCGCAGACAGACAGACAGTGAGAAACAGAGAAAAGGGTCAGGTCAGAGAAGGGAACGGCGCTGCGCCCACCAGACACGGAGAACGGGCCCCTACAATTCTCATCCTCCTGTTCAAATCCCTCCCACACCCCCTCCCTCCCTATCTCTGTAACCTCCTCCAGCCCCTACAATTCTCATCCTCCTGCTCAAATCCCTCCCTCACCCCCTCCCTCCCTATCTGTGTAAACCTCTTCAGCCCCTACAATTCCCATCCTCCTGTTCAAATCCCTCGCTCCCTATCTCTGTAACCTCCTCCAGCCCGTACAATTCCCATCCTCCTGTTCAAATCCCTCCCTCCCTCTCTCTGTAACCTCCTCCAGCCCCTACAATTCTCATCCTCCTGTTCAAATCCCTCCCACACCCCCTCCCTCCCTATCTCTGTAACCTCCTCCAACCCCTACAATTCTCATCCTCCTGTTCAAATCCCTCCCACACCCCCTCCCTCCCTATCTCTGTAACCTCCTCCAGCCCCTACAATTTTCACCCTCCTGTTCAAATCCCTCCCTCACCCCCTCCTTCCCTATCTCTGTAGTCTCCTCCAGCCCCTACAATTCTCATCCTCCTGTTCAAATCCCTCCCTCCCTATCTCTGTAACCTCCTCCAGCCCCTACAATTTTCACCCTCCTGTTCAAATCCCTCCCTCACCCCCTCCCTCCCTATCTCTGTAACCTCCTCCAGCCCCTACAATTCGCATCCTCCTGTTCAAATCCCTGCCTCACCCCCTCCCTCCCTATCTCTGTAACCTTCTCCAACCCCTACAATTCTCATCCTCCTGTTCAAATCCCTCCCTCCCTATCTCTGTAACCTCCTCCAGCCCCTACAATTCTCATCCTCCTGTTCAAATCCCTCCCTTCCTATCTCTGTAACCTCCTCCAGCCCCTACAATTTTCACCCTCCTGTTCAAATCCCTCCCTCCCTATCTCTGTAACCTCCTCCAGCCCCTACAATTCTCACCCTCCTGTTCAAATCCCTCCCTCACCCCCTCCCTCCATCTCTGTAACCTGTGAAACCTCCACAAAGTCTCTGGCCTGCTCCCCTTGAGCAGCTGCGGGTGCCATGTACCTGGGACGTATACGGAGGGGTTCTCGGACATGCCGGGGAGGGGCTGGTAGTCGTGTGGGCGCCGGATCTTCAGCGACTGCCCCTGGAAGATGATGCCGTCAAAAGCCATGGCCTGTGTCGTCTCGTCGACTGAGCGGAACTGAGAGGGAGAGAGAGAGAGAGAGAAAGCATGAGGCAGACAGAGGGAGCAGGGGAAGGGGAGGAGAGAGAGAGCATGAGGCAGACAGAGGGAGCAGGGGAAGGGGAGGAAAGAGAGAGCATGAGGCAGACAGAGGGAGCAGGGGAGGGGAGGTGAGGAGGGAGAGAGAGAGAGAGAGAGAGAGCATGAGGCAGACAGAGGGAGCAGGGGAGGGGAGGTGAGGAAAGAGAGAGAAAGCTTGAGGCAGACAGAGGGAGCAGGGGAGGGGAGGTGAGGAGGGAGAGAGAGAGAGAGAGCATGAGGCAGACAGAGGGTGCAGGGGAGGGGAGGGGAGGAGGCAGACAGAGGGAGCAGGGGAAGGGGAGGAGAGAGAGAGCATGAGGCAGACAGAGGGAGCAGGGGAGGGGAGGTGAGGAGGGAGAGAGAGAGAGAGAAAGCATGAGGCAGACAGAGGGAGCAGGGGAGGGGAGGTGAGGAGGGAGAGAGAGAGAGAAAGCATGAGGCAGACAGAGGGAGCAGGGGAGGGGAGGTGAGGAGGTAGACAGAGGGAGCAGGGGAAGGGGAGGAGAGAGAGAGCATGAGGCAGACAGAGGGAGCAGGGGAAGGGGAGGAGAGAGAGAGCATGAGGCAGACAGAGGGAGCAGGGGAAGGGGAGGAGAGAGAGAGCATGGGGGAGGCGGGGGGGAGGGGGAGAAGGGGGGAGAAGGGGGGGAGGGGGAGACAGGGACGGAGAGGGGGGGACGGGGACAGGGAGGGGGGAGACGGGGACAGGGAGGGGGGAGACGGGGACAGGGAGGGGGGAGACGGGGACAGGGAGGGGGGAGACGGGGACAGGGAGGGGGGGAGACGGGGACAGGGAGGGGGGAGACGGGGACAGGGAGGGGGGAGACGGGGACAGGGAGGGGGGAGACGGGGACAGGGAGGGGGGAGACGGGGACAGGGAGGGGGGAGACGGGGACAGGGAGGGGGGAGACGGGGACAGGGAGGGGGGAGACGGGGACAGGGAGGGGGGAGACGGGGACAGGGAGGGGGGAGACGGGGACAGGGAGGGGGGAGACGGGGACAGGGAGGGGGAGAGGCCTCCCCTCGAGGGTCTGCAGGTCACTTACCTCGAGGAAAGCGAAGTTCTTGTCCTGGTTGATCTGCACAGCCAGCACAGGGTTCCCGGCCGCTTGGGACAGCGCCGCCAAGCGCATCTGGGCGTTGAAGAAATCCGCCATGGCTTCCTGGTGGGGAGACAGAGACACATACACACACACACACACACACAGAGGTGGGGGGGGGGGGTGGAGAGAAAGGGCGTGAGGCTTTCCTGGGTCAACAGCTCCGAGCAGCAAACACGCAACCGGGAGGGTCACCCTGCAGGGTCACCATCGAGAGGAGGAGGCCATTCAGCCCCTCTCGTGGTTGCTCCCGCTTACCCCCCCACCCCCCCACCCACCCCCTCCCCGACCATCCAACGCCATCGCCTCTGACCGTCCACCCCGGCTCCACCGGTGGACCCGCGCCCCACGACTCACTCAGCGCCCGAGCCCCTCCCCTCGCTCCGTCTCTGGCGGACTCGCCGGCCGAGGGTCTGCAGACCACTGGGGTGGAGGAGGTTCCCAGAAATTCACCGGCCAACCACCGCCCCCCCACCCCCACCCCCCCTCCTCCCTCCCCTCGGCTCGGTCCAAAGTGGCCGACCCCCTTGTCCCCCGAGACTCTGACCACCCATCAAGCCCAACCCCCACTCCCCCCCCCCACCACCACCGCCGAGTTACAGACTAACTCCAGAGAATAATGACCTGATCCACTCAATCTGATATGACTGTTGGAGACGGTGTAGAGGGAACTTTACTCTGTATCTAACCCCCTGCTTTACCTGTCCTGGGAGTGTTTGATGGGGACGGTGTAGAGGGAGATTTACTCTGTATCTAACCCCGTGCTGTACCTGTCCTGGGAGTGTTTGATGGGGACAGTGTAGAGGGAGATTTACTCTGTATCTAACCCCGTGCTGTACCTGTCCTGGGAGTGTTTGATGGGGACGGTGTAGAGGGAGCTTTACTCTGTATCTAACCCTGTGCTGTACCTGTCCTGGGAGTGTTTGATGGGGACGGTGTAGAGGGAGGTTTACTCTGTATCTAACCCCGTGCTGTACCTGTCCTGGGATTGTTTGATGGGGACAGTGTAGAGGGAGCTTTACTCTCTATATAACCCCGTGCTGTACCTGTCCTGGGAGTGTTTGATGGGGACGGTGTAGAGGGAGATTTACTCTGTATCTAACCCCGTGCTGTACCTGTCCTGGGAGTGTTTGATGGGGACGGTGTAGAGGGAGATTTACTCTGTATCTAACCCCGTGCTGTAGCTGTCCTGGGAGTGTTTGATGGGGACAGTGTAGAGGGAGCTTTACTCTGTATCTAACCCCGTGCTGTACCTGTCCTGGGAGTGTTTGACGGAGAACAGTGTAGAGGGAGCTTTACTCTGTATCTAACCCCGTGCTGTACCTGTCCTGGGAGTGTTTGACGGAGAACAGTGTTCTATTTGATAGCCATTACCTCAGTCACACCGAAGGGAATGTTTCCGACATACAGTCTCCGTGCTTGTCTGGTCATCTGACTGCCAACCACTGGGACCTGTGTTGGGGTGACTGCCAGGCCATCAGGGGTCACTGTGGGCAGTAGTGCAGTGGCTGGAATTTGACCTGCCGCTTTAGAAAAAGGAAAACCGAAGGAGACAAGAGAAGGAGAAACAAATAAAAAAAGATTAGACACGTGGAAAAGAATCTCAACCGTCTTAACAGACTTGTGAAGGGGCTGAATGGGCCTCTTCCTGTTCCTGTGTAACAGGCTCGAGAAGGGGCTGAATGGGCCTCCTCCTGTTCCTGTGTAACAGGCTCGCGAAGGGGCTGAATGGGCCTCCTCCTGTTCCTGTGTAACAGGCTCGAGAAGGGGCTGAGTGGGCCTCCTCCTGTTCCTGTGTAACAGGCTCGAGGAGGGGGCTGGATGGGCCTCCTCCTGTTCCTGTGTAACAGGCTCGAGAAGGGGCTGAGTGGGCCTCCTCCTGTTCCTGTGTAACAGGCTCGAGGAGGGGGCTGGATGGGCCTCCTCCTGTTCATGTGTAACAGGCTCGAGAAGGGGCTGAATGAGCCTCCTGTTCCTGTGTAACAGGCTCGAGGAGGCTGAATGGGCCTCCTCCTGTTCCTGTGCAACAGGCTCGAGAAGGGGCTAGATGGGCCTCCTCCTGTTCCTGAGTAACAGGCTCGAGGAGGCTGAATGGGGCCTCCTCCTGTTCCTGTGTAACAGGCTCAAGAAGGGGCTGAATGGGGCCTCCTCCTGTTCCTGTGTTAAGGGCTCTGGGGGGCTGTGGGGAGCGAGTGAGAGGCCATCAGGCTGGCAAGCGGAAGGACGAGAGGGGTCGGGGCCGGCTGCCAAGCGAGGGGCTCGATGCATCTCACCTTGCATCGCTTTATACTGCATAGGGGTGATGTGCTCGAAGCCGGGAGGTGGGACATCCCAGTATTTGTATGGTTTTTTCTTCTGAATCCGTCTGGGAGAGCGGCTGGAGAAGGAGGAAGAGAGAGAGGGTGAGAGGTGGAAGGCAGTTCCACCGGTGTTAATCCAGCTCCCTCACACTGTCACTCAGTAACCCCTCTACCCCCCCCAGCGCCCTGTGTTACTGACTGTATCTCTACCGATGTTAATCCAGCTCCCTCACACTGTCACTCAGTAACCCCTCTCCCCCCAGCGCCCTGTGTTACTGACTGTATCTCTACTGATGTTAATCCAGCTCCCTCACACTTCACTCAGTTACCCCTCTCCCCCCAGCGCCGTGTTACTGACTGTATCTCTACTGATGTTAATCCAGCTCCCTCACACTGTCACTCAGTAACCCCTCTCCCCCCAGCGCCCTGTGTTACTGACTGTATCTCTACTGATGATAATCCAGCTCCCTCACACTGTCACTCAGTAACCCCTCTCCCCCCAGCGCCCTGTGTTACTGACTGTGTCTCTACTGATGTTAATCCAGCTCCCTCACACTGTCACTCAGTTACCCCTCTCCACCCAGCGCCCTGTGTTACTGACTGTATCTCTACTGATGTTAATCTAACTCCCTCACACTGTCACTCAGTAATCCCTCTCCCCCCAGCGCCCTGTGTTACTGACTGTATCTCTACTGATGTTAATCTAACTCCCTCACACTGTCACTCAGTAACCCCTCTCCCCCCAGCGCCCTGTGTTACTGACTGTATCTCTACTGATGTTTATCCAGCTCCGTCACACTGTCACTCAGTAACCCCTCTCCCCCCAGCGCCCTGTGTTACTGACTGTATCTCTACTGATGATAATCCAGCTCCCTCACACTGTCACTCAGTAACCCCTCTCCACCCAGCGCCCTGTGTTACTGACTGTATCTCTACTGATGTTAATCTAACTCCCTCACACTGTCACTCAGTAATCCCTCTCCCCCCCCCCCCAGCGCCCTGTTACTGACTGTATCTCTACTGATGTTAATCTAACTCCCTCACACTGTCACTCAGTAACTCCTCTCCCCCAGCACCCTATGTTACTGACTGTATCTCTACTGATGTTAATCTAACTCCCTCACACTGTCACTCAGTAACCTCTCACCCTCCAGCGCCTGTTACTGACTGTATCTCTACTGATGTTAATCCAGCTGCCTCACAGTCACACAGTAACCCCTCTCCCCCCAGCGCCCTGTGTTACTGACTGTATCTCTACTGAAGTTAATCCAGCTCCCTCACACTGTCACTCAGTAACCCCTCTCCACCCAGTTCCATGTCTTACTGACTGTATCTCTACTGATGTTAATCCAGCTCCCTCACACTGTCACTCAGCAACCCCTCTCCCCCCAGCACCCTGTGTTACTGACTGTATCTCTACTGATGTTAATCCAGCTCCCTCACACTGTCACTCAGTAACCCCTCTCCCCCCAGCGCCCTGTGTTACTGACTGTATCTCTACTGATGTTAATCCAGCTCCCTCACACTGTCACTCAGTAACCCCTCTCCCCCCCCAGCGCCCTGTGTTACTGACTGTATCTCTACTGATGTTAATCCAGCTCCCTCACACTGTCACTCAGTAACCTCTCACCCTCCAGCGCCCTGTGTTACTGACTGTATCTCTACTGATGATAATCCAGCTCCCTCACACTGTCACTCAGTAACCCCTCTCCCCCCAGCGCCCTGTGTTACTGACTGTGTCTCTACTGATGTTAATCCAGCTCCCTCACACTGTCACTCAGTTACCCCTCTCCACCCAGCGCCCTGTGTTACTGACTGTATCTCTACTGATGTTAATCTAACTCCCTCACACTGTCACTCAGTAATCCCTCTCCCCCCAGCGCCCTGTGTTACTGACTGTATCTCTACTGATGTTAATCTAACTCCCTCACACTGTCACTCAGTAACCCCTCTCCCCCCAGCGCCCTGTGTTACTGACTGTATCTCTACTGATGTTTATCCAGCTCCGTCACACTGTCACTCAGTAACCCCTCTCCCCCCAGCGCCCTGTGTTACTGACTGTATCTCTACTGATGATAATCCAGCTCCCTCACACTGTCACTCAGTAACCTCTCTCCACCCAGCGCCCTGTGTTACTGACTGTATCTCTACTGATGTTAATCTAACTCCCTCACACTGTCACTCAGTAATCCCTCTCCCCCACCCCAGCGCCCTGTTACTGACTGTATCTCTACTGATGTTAATCTAACTCCCTCACACTGTCACTCAGTAACCCCTCTCCCCCCAGCGCCCTGTGTTACTGACTGTATCTCTACTGATGATAATCCAGCTCCCTCACACTGTCACTCAGTAACCTCTCTCCACCCAGCGCCCTGTGTTACTGACTGTATCTCTACTGATGTTAATCTAACTCCCTCACACTGTCACTCAGTAATCCCTCTCCCCCACCCCAGCGCCCTGTTACTGACTGTATCTCTACTGATGTTAATCTAACTCCCTCACACTGTCACTCAGTAACCCCTCTCCCCCAGCACCCTATGTTACTGACTGTATCTCTACTGATGTTAATCTAACTCCCTCACACTGTCACTCAGTAACCTCTCACCCTCCAGCGCCTGTTACTGACTGTATCTCTACTGATGTTAATCCAGCTCCCTCACACTGTCACTCAGTAACCCCTCTCCCCCCCCAGCGCCCTGTTACTGACTGTATCTCTACTGATGTTAATCCAGCTCCCTCACACAGTCACTCAGTAACCCCTCTCCCCCAGCGCCCTGTGTTATTGTCTGTATCTCTACTGATGTTAATCCAGCTCCCTCACACTGTCACTCAGTAACCTCTCACCCTCCAGCGCCTGTTACTGACTGTATCTCTACTGATGTTAATCCAGCTCCCTCACACTGTCACTCAGTAACCTCTCACCCTCCAGCGCCTGTTACTGACTGTATCTCTACTGATGTTAATCCAGCTGCCTCACAGTCACACAGTAACCCCTCTCCCCCAGCGCACTGTGTTACTGACTGTATCTCTACTGACGTTAATCCAGCTGCCTCACACTGTCACTCAGTAACCCCTCTCCACCCAGCACCCTGTGTTACTGACTGTATCTCTACTGATGTTAATCCAGCTCCCTCACACTGTCACTCAGTAACCCCTCTCCCCCCAGCGCCCTGTATTACTTACTGTATCTCTACTGATGTTAATCCAGCTCCCTCACACTGTCACTCAGTAAACCGTTTCTCCCCAGTGCCCTGTGTTACTGACTGTATCTCGGACATGAATCCAGCTCCCTCACACTGTCACTCAGTAACCCATCTCCCCCCAGCTCCCTGTGTTACTGACTGTATCTCTACTGATGTTAATCTAACTCCCTCACACTGTCACTCAGTAACCCCTCTCCCACCAGCGCCCTGTGTTACTGACTGTATCTCTACTGATGTTAATCCAGCTCCCTCACACTGTCACTCAGTAACCCCTCTCCCACCAGCGCCCTGTGTTACTGACTGTATCTCTACTGATGTTAATCCAGCTCCCTCACACTGTCACTCAGTAATCCCTCTCCCCCCCCAGCACCCTGTTACTGACTGTATCTCTACTGATGTTAATCCAGCTCCCTCACACTGTCACTCAGTAACCCCTCTCCCCCAGCGCCCTGTGTTACTGACTGTATCTCTACTGATGTTAATCCAGCTCCCTCACACTGTCACTCAGTAACCCCTCTCCCCCCAGCGCACTGTATTACTAACTGTATCTCTACTGATGTTAATCCAGCTCCCTCACACTGTCACTCAGTAACCTATCTCCCCCCAGCGCCCTGTGTTACTGACTGTATCTCTACTGAAGTTAATCCAGCTCCCTCATACTGTCACTCAGTAACACCTCTGTTCCCCCAGCACCCTGGCATACTGACTGTATCTCTACTGATGTTAATCTAACTCCCTCACACTGTCACTCAGTAACCTCTCACCCTCCAGCGCCTGTTACTGACTGTATCTCTACTGATGTTAATCTAACTCCCTCACACTGTCACACAGTAACCCCTCACCCTCCAGCGCCGTGTTACTGACTGTTTCTCTACTGATGTTAATCCAGCTGCCTCACACTGTCACACAGTAACCCCTCTCCCCCCAGCGCCCTGTGTTACTGACTGTATCTCTACTGAAGTTAATCCAGCTCCCTCACACTGTCACTCAGTAACCCCTCTCCCCCCAGCGCACTGTATTACTAACTGTATCTCTACTGATGTTAATCCAGCTCCCTCACACTGTCACTCAGTAACCTATCTCCCCCCAGCGCCCTGTGTTACTGACTGTATCTCTACTGAAGTTAATCCAGCTCCCTCATACTGTCACTCAGTAACACCTCTGTTCCCCCAGCACCCTGGCATACTGACTGTATCTCTACTGATGTTAATCTAACTCCCTCACACTGTCACTCAGTAACCTCTCACCCTCCAGCGCCTGTTACTGACTGTATCTCTACTGATGTTAATCTAACTCCCTCACACTGTCACACAGTAACCCCTCACCCTCCAGCGCCGTGTTACTGACTGTTTCTCTACTGATGTTAATCCAGCTGCCTCACACTGTCACACAGTAACCCCTCTCCCCCCAGCGCCCTGTGTTACTGACTGTATCTCTACTGAAGTTAATCCAGCTCCCTCACACTGTCACTCAGTAACCCCTCTCCACCCAGTTCCCTGTCTTACTGACTGTATCTCTACTGATGTTAATCTAACTCCCTCACACTGTCACTCAGTAACCTCTCACCCTCCAGCGCCTGTTACTGACTGTATCTCTACTGATGTTAATCTAACTCCCTCACACTGTCACACAGTAACCCCTCACCCCCCAGCACCGTGTTACTGACTGTATCTCTACTGATGTTAATCCAGCTCCCTCACACTGTCACTCAGTAACCCCTCTCCCCCCAGCGCCCTGTGTTACTGACTGTGTCTCTACTGATGTTAATCCAGCTCCCTCACACTGTCACTCAGTAACCCCTCTCCCCCTCAGTGCCCTGTGTTACTGACTGCATCTCGGATGTTAAACCAGCTCCCTCACACTGTCACTCAGTAACCCCTCTCCCCCCAGCGCCCTGTGTTACGGACTGTATCTCGGACGTTAATCCAGCTCCCTCAAACTGTCACTCAGTAACCCCTCTTCCCCCCAGCGCCCTGTGTTACGGACTGTATCTCGGACTTTAATCCAGCCCTCTCACACTGTCACTCAGTAACCCTTCTCCCCACAGCATTCTGTGTTACTGACTGTATCTCGGACGTTAATCCAGCTCCCTCACGCCGCGACTCGCCCAGTCTCGCTGCCTCTCCCGGCCACGGTAAAGCCGGAGGGTGGGGGGTGGAGGGGGTTGAATTACCTGCGTCGCCGTCGTTCCCTGGAAACACTCCGACGTTCCCGGTTCGCCCGTTCCCGGCTCCGACTCCGCCTCTTGCGGTCCCGGCTGCGGGAGCGGCTGCGGCTTTTCTTCTTGTGACGGTTCTCCTTGTCGCGTTCTGCAGATCGGGAGGTGGTGGGGGGGGGAGAAAGAGAGAGAATGAGCAGCAGAGAAAGGAGGAAATCGCTCAGGTCCCCGGCTGCAGCTGAAGTCAGCACAGCTTGGGGGGGGTGGGGAGTGGGTTTGCCGTGGGGTGGGGGAGAGAAGGGCTGACGTGCCGGCATCAAGCAGGGAGTCCCGCACGGGTTTCTATCGCTCCTGTAACCCAGTCAAACTCCCCCAAGGCCCCAGGCGGCAACGATTACCCAACACAATCCGACTCTGGGCCACTTCAGGAGATGTTAGGGGCAGGAGACCAGACAGAGAGACGGGGAGGGCGAGAGAGAGAGAGAGAGAGAGAGAGAGAGAGAGAGAGAGAAAGAGAGAGACACGGTGGGCAAGAGGGAGAGAGATGGGGAGAACGAAAGAGAGAGAGAGAGAGAGACAAGGGGTGGGCAAGAGAGAGACGGGGAGAGAGAGGGATAGATAGGGAGGGGGTGAGGGAGGGAGGAGGTGACGGAGGGATTTCCACAGGAGGATGAGAATTGTAGGGGCTGGAGGAGGTTACAGAGATAGGGAGGGAGGGGGTGAGGGAGGGATTTGAACAGGAGGATGAGAATTGTAGGGGCTGGAGGAGGTTACAGAGATAGGGAGTGAGGCGGTGAGGGAGGGATTTGAACAGGAGGATGAGAACTGTAGGGGCAGGAGGAGGTTACAGAGATGGGGGCTGGGGCGGGGGTTTGGGGGATGAGGGGTTGGGTCAGGTCTGACCAAAAGAGCTGCTGCCATTTTGGATGTCCTGTTATCACCTTTCACTAGATTGTAGAAGAGTCCAGTGGATTGGAAGATGGAAAACCTAACCCTAACGTTTAAGGAAGGAGGGACTGAACTGTCAGCTCGCCTGACGTCAGGCTCCAGGGAAGTGTCTCGAATATAGGGGATGAGGTCACATTGCACGTGAAGCAACCAAAACAGAACCACAATACGATGAGGCAGCCTCAACACGAGGGTCACGAGAAGAAAATACTCCTTCACAAATCGCCCAGCGTTTGTTTTGTGGGGACAACAGCAGGGTAGATAAAGGGGAACCAGTAGATGTGCTATATTTAGATTTCCCACATGAAGTCAGTAAGGTCTGCCACCCGTGGTGGTCACAGATTCGGGGCTTCTGGGATTTGGGAATAACGCACTGGCATGGAGAGCAGACAGGAAGCGGAGAGTGGACACCAATGGCACATTTTCACGTTGGCAGGCTCTGACACAGGAACAAGGGGCAGAGGAAGGCCACTCCGCCCCCTCCAGCCTGCTCCGCCATTCAGTAAGATCGTCTGATTGTCACCTCAACCCCACATTCCTGCCTTCCTTCCACCCCCTCCCCCCACCATTAACATCTCACCCCCCCCTTGCTTACCAAGAATCTATCCATCTCTGCCTTAAAAATATTCAAAGACTCTGCTTGCACCGCCTGTTGAGGAAGAAACATAGAAACTAGGAGCAGGAGGAGGCCATTCAGCCCCTCGAGCCTGCTCCCCCATTCATTATGATCATGGTTGATCATCAAACTCAATACCCTGCTCCCGCTTCCTCCCCCATATCCTTCTAACTCTTTCGCCCCAAGAGCTATATCTCACTCCTTCTTGAAAACATACCATGTTTTGGCCTCAACTACTTTCTGTGGTAGCGAATTCCACAGACTCACCACTCTCTGGGTGAAGACATTTCTCCTCATCTCTGTCCTAAATGGTCTACCCCATATCCTCAAACTGTGATCCCTGGTTCTGGACTCCCCCACCATCAGGAACATCCTTCCCGCATCTACCCTGTCTAGTCCTGTTAGAATTTTATAGGTTTCTATGAGATTCCCCCCCCCCGCCCAAATTCTTCTGAACTCCAGCGAATATAATTCTAACCGACTCAATCTCTCCTCATATGTCAGTCCCGCCCTCCCAGGGATCAGTCTGGTAAACCTTCACTGCTCTCCCTCTATAGCAAGTACATCCTCCCTCAGATAAGGAATCAGTCTGGTAAACCTTCACTGCTCTCCCTCTATAGCAAGAACATCCTCCCTCAGATAAAGAATCAGTCTGGTAAACCTTCGCTGCTCTCCCTCTATAGCAAGTACATCCTTCCTCAGATAAGGAATCAGTCTGGTAAACCTTCACTGCTCTCCCTCTAGAGCAAGTACATCCTTCCTCAGATAAGGAATCAGTCTGGTAAACCTTCGCTGCACTCCCTCTATAGCAAGAACATCCTTCCTCAGAGAAGGAGACCAAAACTGCACACAATATTCCAGCTGTGGTCTCACCAAGGACCTGTACAATTGCAGCAAGACATTCCTGTTCCAGTACTTGAATCCTGTCACTATGAAGGCCAACATACCATTTGCCTTCTTTACCGCCTGCTGCACCTGCAAGCTTACCTTCAGCGACTGGTGTACAAGGACACCCAGGTCTCCCTGCACATTCCCCTCTCTCAATTCATAGCCATTCAGATAATAATCTGCCTTCCTGTTTTTGCTACCAAAGTGGATAACCTCACATTTAGCCACATTATACTGCATCTGCCATGAATTTGCCCACTCACTCAGCTTGTCCAAATCACCCTGAAGCATCTCTGCATCCTCCTCACAGCTCACCCTCCCACCCAGCTATGTGTCATCTGCAAATTTGGAGACATTACATTTAGTTCCCTCATCTAAATCATGATTATATATTGTGAATAACTGGGGTCCCAGCACCGATCCCTGCGGTACCCCACTAGTCACTGCCTGCCATTTGGAAAAAGACCCGTTTATTCCTACTCTTTGTTTCCTGTCTGCCAACCAGTTTTCTGTCCATCTCAGTACACCATCCCCAATCCCATGCGCTTTAATTTTACACGCTAATCTCTTATGTGGGAATTTGTCGGAAACCTTCTGAAAGTCCAAATAAACCACATCCACTGGCTCCCCCTCATCAACTCTACTAGTTACATCCTCGAAAAATTCCAGGTTTGTCAAGCACGAGAGTTCCAAAGGCTCACTACCCTCTGAGAGACAAAATTTCCCCTCACCTGTCTTAAATGGGCAACCCCTTATTTTTAAACTGTGAACACCGCCCCCCCAACCTCGTTCTAGATTCTCCCACAAGAGGAAACCTCCTCTCCACATCCCCCCCCGTCCAAGACCCCTCAGGACCTTAAAGGTTTCAATCAAGTCGCCTCTCACTCTTCTAAACTCCAATGGATACGAGGCTAACCTGTCCCACCTTCCCTCATAAAACAGGCCGCGCATTAGTATTAGTCTAGCAAACCTGTGGGAGTGCCACAAGGGTCAATGATGAGGCATCAGTCATTTACAATCTATGTGAATGACTTAGGTGAAAAGACAGATAGTAATGTATCAAAGTTTGCCAAGCTATGCGGGAAGGTAAGCTGTGAGGAGGACACAAAGAGATATAGACAGTCTAGGTGAGTGGGCAACAAGATGGCAGATGGCGTAGAGGCAAGTGTGAAGTTTATTTTTTATTCATTCACAGGATGTGAACATCGCTGGCTGGGCCCAACATTTATTGCCCATCCCAAATTGCCCCTTGAGAAGGTGGTGCTGAGCCGCCTTCTTGAACCGCTACAGCCCCTGCGGTGTGGGTACACTCACGGTGCTGTTAGGGAGGGAGTTCCAGAATTTTGTCCCGTGTGGTGCAGGTACACCCACAGTGCTGTTAAGGAGGGAGTTCCAGGATTTTGTCCATGTGGTGTGGGTACACCCACGGCGCTGTTAGGGAGGGAGTTCCTGGATTTTGTCCGTGTAGTGTAGGTACACCCACGGCGCTGTTAGGGAGAGAGTTCCAAGATTTTGTCCCGTGTGGTGTAGGTACACCCACGGCGCTGTTAAGGAGGGAGTTCCAGGATTTTGTCCGTGTGGTTTAGGTACACCCACGGACCTGTTAGGGAGGGAGTTCCAGGATTTTGTCCCTGTGGTGTAGGTACACCCACGGCGCTGTTAAGGAGGGAGTTCCAGGATTTTGTCCGTGTGGTGTAGGTACACCCACGGCGCTGTTAGGGAGGGAGTTCCAGGATTTTGTCCATGTGGTGTAGGTACACCCAGGGCGCTGTTAGGGAGGGAGTTCCAGGATTTTGTCCGTGTGGTGTAGGTACACCCACGGCTCTGTTAGGGAGGGAGTTCCAGGACTTTGTCTGTGTGGTGTAGGTACACACACGGCGCTGTTAGGGAGGGAGTTCCAGGATTTTGACCCAGTGACAGTGAAGGAACGGCCGATATATTTCCAAGTCAGGATGGTGAGTGACTTGGGAAGGGAACTTCCAGGTGGTGGTGTTCCCCATGTGTCTGCTGCCCTTGTCCTTCTAGATGGTAGTGGTCGTGGGTTTGGGAGGTGCTGTCGAAGGAGCCTTGGTGAGTTACTGCAGTGCTTTGATCACGAGTGTGAGCGCCCGAGAGGGAGAGAAAGCGAGAGCGCGAGCGCCCGAGAGGGAGAGCCAGAGAGCGAGAGCGCCCGAGAGGGAGAGCCAGAGAGCGAGAGCGCCCGAGAGGGAGAGAGAGCGAGAGCGCGAGCGCCCGAGAGGGAGAGCCAGAGAGCGAGCGCGAGCCCGAGAGCGAGTCCGAGCGCAAGCGAGAGCCCGAGCCCAAAAGCGAGCGAGAGCACGCGCCCGAGAGAGCGAGCGAGAGCACGCGCCCGAGAGAGCGAGTGACAGCTAGCGCCCGAAATAGCGAGCGAGCGCGCACGCTCGAGATAGCGAGTGAGCGCACGCTTGAGAGAGCGAGCGAGAATGCACGCCTGAGAGAGAGAGCGAGCGAGCGAGAGGGCATGCCTGAGAGAGCGCGAGCGAGAGCGCGCACCCGAGAGCTAGTGCCCGCGCGTTCGAGATAGCGAGCGAGGGCGCGCGCTCTCGCTCGTTCTCTCGGGCGCTTGCTCTCGCTCGTGCTTGAGCTCGGGCGCTCGCTCTCGGGCTCGCTCTCGGGCGCTCGCTCTCGGGCTCTCGGGCTCTCGCGCGCTCGCTCTCTCGCTCTCGCGCGCTCGCTCTCTCGCTCTCGCGCGCTCGCTCTCGCGCGCTCGCTCTCTCGCTCTCGCGCGCTCGCTCTCTCGCTCTCGCTCTCTCGCTCTCGCGCGCTCGCTCTCTCGCGCTCGCTCTCTCGCTCTCGCGCGCTCGCTCTCTCGCGCTCGCTCTCGGGCTCGCTCTCGGGCTCTCGCGCTCGCTCTCGGGCTCTCGCTCGGGCTCTCGCGCTCGGGCTCTCGCGCTCGGGCTCTCGCGCTCGGGCTCTCGCTCTCGGGCTCTCGCTCTCGGGCTCTCGGGCTCTCGCTCTCGGGCTCTCGGGCTCTCGCTCGCTCTCGGGCTCTCGCTCGCTCTCGGGCTCTCGCTCGCTCTCGGGCTCTCGCTCGCTCTCGGGCTCTCGCTCGCTCTCGGGCTCTCGCTCGCTCTCGGGCTCTCGCTCGCTCTCGGGCTCTCGCTCGCTCTCGGGCTCTCGCTCGCTCTCGCTCGCTCTCGCTCTCGGGCTCTCGCTCGCTCTCGCTCTCGGGCTCTCGCTCGCTCTCGCTCTCGGGCTCTCGCTCGCTCTCGCTCTCGGGCTCTCGCTCGCTCTCGCTCTCGGGCTCTCGCTCGCTCTCGCTCTCGGGCTCTCGCTCGCTCTCGCTCTCGGGCTCTCGCTCGCTCTCGCTCTCGGGCTCTCGCTCGCTCTCGCTCTCGGGCTCTCGCTCGCTCTCGGGCTCTCGCTCGCTCTCGGGCTCTCGCTCGCTCTCGGGCTCTCGCTCGCTCTCGGGCTCTCGCTCGCTCTCGGGCTCTCGCTCGCTCTCGGGCTCTCGCTCGCTCTCGGGCTCTCGCTCGCTCTCGGGCTCTCGCTCGCTCTCGGGCTCTCGCTCGCTCTCGGGCTCTCGCTCGCTCTCGGGCTCTCGCTCGCTCTCGGGCTCTCGCTCGCTCTCGGGCTCTCGCTCGCTCTCGGGCTCTCGCTCGCTCTCGGGCTCTCGCTCGCTCTCGGGCTCTCGCTCGCTCTCGGGCTCTCGCTCGCTCTCGGGCTCTCGCTCGCTCTCGGGCTCTCGCTCGCTCTCGGGCTCTCGCTCGCTCTCGGGCTCTCGCTCGCTCTCGGGCTCTCGCTCGCTCTCGGGCTCTCGCTCGCTCTCGGGCTCTCGCTCGCTCTCGGGCTCTCGCTCGCTCTCGGGCTCTCGCTCGCTCTCGGGCTCTCGCTCGCTCTCGGGCTCTCGCTCGCTCTCGGGCTCTCGCTCGCTCTCGGGCTCTCGCTCGCTCTCGGGCTCTCGCTCGCTCTCGGGCTCTCGCTCGCTCTCGGGCTCTCGCTCGCTCTCGGGCTCTCGCTCGCTCTCGGGCTCTCGCTCGCTCTCGGGCTCTCGCTCGCTCTCGGGCTCTCGCTCGCTCTCGGGCTCTCGCTCGCTCTCGGGCTCTCGCTCGCTCTCGGGCTCTCGCTCGCTCTCGGGCTCTCGCTCGCTCTCGGGCTCTCGCTCGCTCTCGGGCTCTCGCTCGCTCTCGGGCTCTCGCTCGCTCTCGGGCTCTCGCTCGCTCTCGGGCTCTCGCTCGCTCTCGGGCTCTCTCGGGCTCTCGGGCTCTCTCGGGCTCTCGGGCTCTGGCTCTCGGGCTCTGGCTCTCGGGCTCTGGCTCTCGGGCTCTGGCTCTCGGGCTCTGGCTCTCGGGCTCTGGCTCTCGGGCTCTGGCTCTCGGGCTCTGGCTCACGGGCTCTCGCTCACGGGCTCTCGCTCTTGAGCGAGCGAGAGCGCGCGCCCGAGAGAGAGCGAGCGAGAGCGCGCGCCCGAGAGAGAGCGAGCGAGAGCGCGCGCCCGAGAGAGAGCGAGCGAGAGCGCGCGCCCGAGAGAGAGCGAGCGAGAGCGCGCGCCCGAGAGAGAGCGAGCGAGAGCGCGCGCCCGAGAGAGAGCGAGCGAGAGCGCGCGCCCGAGAGAGAGCGAGCGAGAGCGCGCGCCCGAGAGAGAGCGAGCGAGAGCGCGCGCCCGAGAGAGAGCGAGCGAGAGCGCGCGCCCGAGAGAGAGCGAGCGAGAGCGCGCGCCCGAGAGAGAGCGAGCGAGAGCGCGCGCCCGAGAGAGAGCGAGCGAGAGCGCGCGCCCGAGAGAGAGCGAGCGAGAGCTAGCGCCCGAGAGAGCGAGCGAGAGCTAGCGCCCGAGAGAGCGAGCGAGAGCTAGCGCCCGAGAGAGCGAGCGAGAGCTAGCGCCCGAGAGAGCGAGCGAGAGCTAGCGCCCGAGAGAGCGAGAGCGCACGCCCGAGAGAGCGAGCGAGAGTGCACGCCTGAGAGAGAGCGAGAGTGCACGCCTGAGAGAGAGCGAGAGTGCAGGCCTGAGAGACAGCGAGAGTGCACGCCTGAGAGAGAGCGAGAGTGCACGCCTGACAGAGAGAGAGCGAGAGTGCACGCCTGACAGAGAGAGAGCGAGAGTGCAGGCCTGAGAGAGAGAGAGCGAGAGTGCAGGCCTGAGAGAGAGAGAGCGAGAGTGCAGGCCTGAGAGAGAGAGAGCGAGAGTGCAGGCCTGAGAGAGAGAGAGCGAGAGTGCAGGCCTGAGAGAGAGAGAGCGAGAGTGCAGGCCTGAGAGAGAGAGAGCGAGAGTGCAGGCCTGAGAGAGAGAGAGCGAGAGTGCAGGCCTGAGAGAGAGAGAGCGAGAGTGCAGGCCTGAGAGAGAGAGAGCGAGAGTGCAGGCCTGAGAGAGAGAGAGCGCGAGAGTGCAGGCCTGAGAGAGAGAGAGCGAGAGTGCAGGCCTGAGAGAGAGAGAGCGCGAGAGTGCAGGCCTGAGAGAGAGAGAGCGAGAGTGCAGGCCTGAGAGAGAGAGAGCGAGAGTGCAGGCCTGAGAGAGAGAGAGCGAGAGTGCAGGCCTGAGAGAGAGAGAGCGAGAGTGCAGGCCTGAGAGAGAGAGAGCGAGAGTGCAGGCCTGAGAGAGAGAGAGCGAGAGTGCAGGCCTGAGAGAGAGAGAGCGAGAGTGCAGGCCTGAGAGAGAGAGAGCGAGAGTGCAGGCCTGAGAGAGAGAGAGCGAGAGTGCAGGCCTGAGAGAGAGAGAGCGAGAGTGCAGGCCTGAGAGAGAGAGAGCGAGAGTGCAGGCCTGAGAGAGAGAGAGCGAGAGTGCAGGCCTGAGAGAGAGAGAGCGAGAGTGCAGGCCTGAGAGAGAGAGAGCGAGAGTGCAGGCCTGAGAGAGAGAGAGCGAGAGTGCAGGCCTGAGAGAGAGAGAGCGAGAGTGCAGGCCTGAGAGAGAGAGAGCGAGAGTGCAGGCCTGAGAGAGAGAGAGCGAGAGTGCAGGCCTGAGAGAGAGAGAGCGAGAGTGCAGGCCTGAGAGAGAGAGAGCGAGAGTGCAGGCCTGAGAGAGAGAGAGCGAGAGTGCAGGCCTGAGAGAGAGAGAGCGAGAGTGCACGCCTGAGAGAGAGAGAGCGAGAGTGCACGCCTGAGAGAGAGAGAGCGAGAGTGCACGCCTGAGAGAGAGAGAGCGAGAGTGCACGCCTGAGAGAGAGAGAGCGAGAGTGCACGCCTGAGAGAGAGAGAGCGAGAGTGCACGCCTGAGAGAGAGAGAGCGAGAGTGCACGCCTGAGAGAGAGAGAGCGAGAGTGCACGCCTGAGAGAGAGAGAGCGAGAGTGCACGCCTGAGAGAGAGAGAGCGAGAGTGCACGCCTGAGAGAGAGAGAGCGAGAGTGCACGCCTGAGAGAGAGAGAGCGAGAGTGCACGCCTGAGAGAGAGAGAGCGAGAGTGCACGCCTGAGAGAGAGAGAGCGAGAGTGCACGCCTGAGAGAGAGAGAGCGAGAGTGCACGCCTGAGAGAGAGAGAGCGAGAGTGCACGCCTGAGAGAGAGAGAGCGAGAGTGCACGCCTGAGAGAGAGAGAGCGAGAGTGCACGCCTGAGAGAGAGAGAGCGAGAGTGCACGCCTGAGAGAGAGAGAGCGAGAGTGCACGCCTGAGAGAGAGAGAGCGAGAGTGCACGCCTGAGAGAGAGAGAGCGAGAGCGCACGCCTGAGAGAGAGAGAGCGAGAGCGCACGCCTGAGAGAGAGAGAGCGAGAGCGCACGCCTGAGAGAGAGAGAGCGAGAGCGCAGGCCGGCGAGAGAGCGCGAGAGCGCACGCCTGCGAGAGAGCGCGAGAGCGCACGCCTGAGAGAGCGCGAGAGTGCAGGCCTGAGAGAGAGAGAGAGAGCGCGGTCGAGAGAGACCTGGGTGTGCCTGTACATGGGGCAAGTGGCCTCTATTTCAAGAAGTATAATAGTCGGTAAGTCTTGCACACGGCTCTGGGGAGAGAACCAGGGAGTACCCGGGGGGGGGGGAAATATACTTGCCTTTGGGGAAAGCGCAACAAATGTTATTTCTTATTCATTCACGGGATGTGGGCGCCGCTGGCCGGGCCCAGCATTTGTTGCCCACCCCTCTTTGCCCTTGAGAAGGTGGTGGTGAGCTGCCTTCCTGAACCGCTGCAGTCCCTGTGATGCAGGTTCCGGGCATTTAAGAGTCAACCACGTCGCTGTGGCTCGAGAGTCACATGAAGGCCAGGCCAGGTAAGGGTGGCAGATTTCCTTCCCTACCCTAGAGAGGCACCCAGCGAATCAGGTGGGTGTTTACCACAATCGGCAATGGCTTAAGACATAGGAGCAGAAATGAGGCCATTCGGCCCATCGAGTCTGCTCCGCCATTCAATCACGGCTGATAAGTTTCTCAACCCCATTCTCCCGCCTTCTCCCCGTAATCTTTGATCTCCTTACCAATCAAGAACCTATCTATCTCGGTCTTAAATACACTCAATGACCTGGCCTCCACAGCTTTCTGTGGCAATGAATTCCATAGATTCACCACTCTCTGGCTAAAGAAGTTTCTCCTCATCTCTGTTCTAAAAGGTCTTCCCTTTACTCTGAGGCTGTGCCCTCTCGGGTCCTAGTCTGTCCTACTAATGGAAACATCTTCCCCACGTCCACTCTATCCAGGCCTTTCAGTATCCTGTAAGTTTCAATCAGATCCCCCCCCGCCTCATCCTTCTAAACCCCATCGAGTATAGACCCAGAGTCCTCAAACGTTCCTCATATGTTAAAGCCTTTCATTCCTGGGATCGTTCTCGTGAACCTCCTCTGGACCCTCTCCAGGGCCAGAACATCCTTCCTGAGATACGGGGCCCAAAATTGCTCACAATATTCTAAATGTGGTCTGACCAGAGCCTTATAAAGCCTCAGCAGCACATCCCTGCTTTTATATTCTAGTGCTCTCGAAATAAATGCCAACATTGCATTTGCCTTCCTAACTACCGACTCAACCTGCAAGTTAACCTTAAGAGAATCCTGGACTAGGACTCCCAAGTCCCTTTGCACTCCAGATTTCTGAATTCTCTCCCCCATTTAGAAAATAGTCCGTGCCTCTATTCTTCCTACCAAAGTGCATGACCTCGCACTTGCCCACGTTGTATTCCATCTGCCACTTCTTAGCCCATTCTCCTAACCTGTCCAAACCCTCCTGCAGCCTCCCCGCCTCCTCAATACTACCTGTCCCTCCACCTATCTTTGTATCACCTTGTTCCAAGGTCATCATTAGGCTGTTATTGAATTCAAATTCTACCGTCTGCCGTGGGGGAGGGGAGGGATTTGAACCCTGGGTCCCCAGAGCATTACCCTGGTGGAGGGGAGGGGGGCGGGGGGGGTGGCGGGCTGTGGAGGTCTCTGGACGACGAGTCCAGTGAGAACACCACATGCACGCTCACAAACCTGATGCCGCCCAGGGGAGAGATCCCCTTCGGGACAATATCCCGCGGAGTTTAGACGAACAGGCTCGGTTATTTTCCAAACATCTGAGCCAGCCCTGGGGAGAGAAAGTGCCAGCCTGCAGGGGGGAGGGGCGCTCACTCCCATGGTGGACGAAGGGAGGCCAGCGGACAGCTCCCTCCTCCCCACCCCACCCCACCCCCCGCCAGTCCCAGGGGACTCCGGCCAGCCATCACCATAACATATTAAAAAAAAGGTGGGGGGGGAACAAAATGACAGACGGAGCCCTGTCCAGCTGTAGACTGGGCCTGGGACGGTCCCTCTGGTTGGGAACGCCAGAGCCCTCCTCCTCTTCCTCCTCCGGCTGACAGACTAACTCCTCCTTCTCGGTGAAGGTGACCAAACGGGAGATTTCCCACTTTACGCCACGATCAATTATAGTCAAACTAAGCCCGCGATGAAAAGCCCTCTGGCCCGATTTTAAGCATTTTAAACACCCCCTCCACCCCCAACCACCACCACTCCCCACCTCCCCCCCCAAACCACCACCACTCCCCACCTCCCCCCCCCACCGCCCCCCCAACCACCACCACTCCCCACCTCCCCTCCCCCCCCCAACCCCCCGATCTTTTCATGCCATTTTAAACCATTAAAAGCTTCCCTAGCAGGTGTTTTACTCGAGGTCCTTCAGAGCTCGTTCTCCCCCCACCCCCTACCCTGGGAAGGCGGGTTGTTAGGCTCTTACGCAAATATCCAGTTTTATTTCACTCACTCGCCCTCTTAAGGGGTTTATTCCACACTCTCCCTCTCTAAGGAGTTTATGCCTCGACTTTGAGGGGCTCATTCGAGTTTGTTGAGGTTTATTTCCCTCTCTGCAAGGGGTTCATTCAGATTTATTTCCCTCTCTCTCACTCTCTCGAAAGGGGTTTATTCGAGTTTATTCAGATTTATTTCGGTCTCTCTCGAAAGGGGTTTATTCGAGTTTATTCAGATTTATTTCACTCTCTCTCTCGAAAGGGGTTTATTCGAGTTTATTCAGATTTATTTCACTCTCTCGAAAGGGGTTTATTCAGATTTATTTCACTCTCTCTCTCGAAAGGGGTTTATTTGAGTTTATTCAGATTTATTTCACTCTCTCTCGAAGGGGGTTTATTCGAGTTTATTCAGATTTATTTCACTTTCTCTCGAAAGGGGTTTATTCAGATTTATTTCTCTCTCTCGAAAGGGGTTTGAGTTTATTCAGACTTATTTCACTCTCTCTGTAAAGGGTTCATTCAGATTTATTTCACTCTCTCTCTCGAAAGGGGTTTATTCGAGTTTATTCAGATTTATTTCACTCTCTCTCTCTCGAAAGGGGTTTATTCGAGTTTATTCAGATTTATTTCACACTCTCTCTCGAAAGAGGTTTATTCGAGTTTATTCAGATTTATTTCACTCTCTCTCTCGAAAGGGGTTTATTCGAGTTCATTCAGATTTATTTCGCTCTCTCTCTCGAAAGGGGTTTATTCGAGTTTATTCAGATTTATTTCGCTCTCTCTCGAAAGGGGTTTATTCGAGTTTATTCAGACTTATTTCGCTCTCTCCCTCTTAGTTTATTTGGGTTTATTTCACTACCTCTCCCCCTGTAAGGGGGCTTATGGAGGTTGAAGGGTTTATTTGGGGTGTTTTGGGGTTTATTTAGTGCTTTGGGGGCGTGAACTAGGCCCTGAAGCCTGCCCCCCTTCCCACCTTGAGGGGGTTTATGGGGGGGGGGAAGGTTTAAGTGTTTTAGGGGTGGACTAGGCCCTGAAGCCTGCCCCCCTTCCCACCTTGAGGGGGTTTATTGGGGGGGGGAGGGGTGAAAGGTTTATTAAGTGTTTTAGGGGTGGACTAGGCACTAAAGCCTGCCCCCTCCCCCTGTGAGGGGGTTTACTTTGGGTTTCTTCAGATAATTAGGGTTTATTTAGTGTTTTAGGGGTGGACTAGGCCCTGAAACTTGCCTCTCGCACTCACCCTGCTCCCTGTGAGGGAGTTTATTGGGTTTATTTAGTGTTTTAGGGGTGGACTATGCCCTGAAGCCTGCCCCCCTCCCCCTGTGAGGGGGTTTATTTAGGTATTTAGTGTTTATTTAGGGATTTTAGGGGTGGACCAGGCCCTGAAGCCTGCCCCTGTGCGGGGGTTTATTGGGCATTGAAGGGTTTATTTAGTGTTTATTTGGTGTTTTAGGGGTGGACTAGGCCCTGCAGCCTGTCCCCCTCCCCCTGTGAGGGGGCTTATTTAGGTATTTAGTGTTTATTTAGGGGTGGACTAGGCCCTGAAGCCTGCCCCCTCCCTGTGAGGGGGTTTATTGGGGGTATTTAGGGTATATTTGGTGTTTTAAGGGTAGACTAGGCCCTGAAGCCTGCCCCTTCCCTCTGTGAGGGGGTTGAAGGGTTTATTGAGTGTTTTAGGGGTGGACTAGGCCGTGAAGCCTGCCCCCCTCCCCCTGTTAAGGGGTTTATTGGGGGTATTTAGTGTTTATTTAGGGTATTTAGGGGTGGACTAGGCCCTGAAGCCTGCCCCCTCCCCCTGTGAGGGGGTTTATTGGGGGTATTTAGGGTATATTTAGTGTTTTAGGGGTGGACTCGGCCCTGAAGCCTGACCCCTCCCTCCTGTGAGGGGTTTTATTGGGGGTATTTAGGGTATATTTAGTGTTTTAGGGGTGGACTAGGCCCTGAAGCCTGCCCCCTCACCCTGTGATGGGGTTTATTTAGGAATTTAGGGTTTATTTAGTGTTTTTAGGGGTGGACTAGGCCCTGAAGTCTGCCCCTTCACTCCTGTGAGGGGTTATATTTGGGGGTATTTAGGGTATATTTAGTGTTTTAGGGGTGGACTAGGCCCTGAAGCCTGCCTCCCTCCCCCTGTGAGGGGGTTTATTGGGGGTTTGAAGGGTTTATTTAGAGTTTGAGTGTTTTATGGGTGGACTAGGCCCTGAAGCCAGCCTCTCGCACTCACCCTGCCCCCAGTGAGAGGGTTTATTGAGGTTTTGAAGGGTTTATTTAGGGTATATTGAGTGTTTTAGGGGTGGACTAGGCCCTGAAGCCTGCCCCCTCCCCGTGAGGGGGTTTATTTAGGGTATATTTAGTGTTTTGGGGGGTGGACTAGGCCCTGAAGCCTACCCCTCCCCCTGTGAGGGGGTTTATTGGGGGTATTTAGGGTATATTGAGTGTTTTAGGGGTGGACTAGGCCCTGAGGCCTGCCCCCTCCCCCTGTGAGGGGGTTTATTGGGGGTATTTAGGGTATATTTAGTGTTTTAGGGGCGGACTAGGCCCTGAAGCCAGCCCCCCTCACCCTGTGAGGTTTATTGGGGGTATTTAGGGTTTGTGTTTTAGAGGTGGACTAGGCCCTGAAGCCTGCCCCCATCCCCATGTGAGGGGGTTTATTGGGGGTATTTAGTGTTTATTTAGGGTATTTAGGGGTGGACTAGGCCCTGAAGCCAGCCCCCCTCGCCCTGTGAGGTTTATTGGGGGTATTTAGCGTTTGAGTGTTTTAGAGGTGGACTAGGCCCTGAAGCCTGCCTCCATCCCCCGTGAGGGGGTTTATTGGGGGTAATTAGTGTTTATTTAGGGTATTTAGGGGTGGACTCGGCCCTGAAGCCGGCCCCCTCCCCCTGTGAGGGGTTTTATTGGGGGTATTTAGGGTATATTTAGTGTTTTAGGGGGGGACTAGGCCCTGAAGCCTGGAACCCGCCCCGTGTGGAGGTTTATTGAGGGTATTTATGGTTTATTGAGTATTTTAGGGGTGGACTAGGCCCTGAAGCCTACCCCCTACCCCTGTGAGGGCATTTATTGGGGATTTGAAGGGTTTATTGAGTGTTTCAGGGGTGGACTAGGCCCTGAAGCCTGCCCCCTCCCCCTGTGAGGGCGTTTATTGGGGGTTTGAAGGGTTTATTGAGTGTTTCAGGGGTGGACTAGGCCCTGAAGCCTGCCCCATTCCCCCTGTGAGGGGGTTTATTGGGGGTATTTAGGGTTTAATGAGTGTTTTGGGGGTGGACTAGGCCCTGAAGCCTGGAATCCTCCCCCTGTGAGGGGGTTTATTGGGGGTATTTAGGGTTTATTGAGCGTTTGGGGTGGACTAGGCCCTGAAGCTTGGAACCCACCCCCTGTGAGGGTTTTTTTTGGGGGGTTTGAAGGGTTTAGTGAGTGTTTATTGAGTGTATCGGGGGTGGACTAGGCCCTGAAGCCTGGAACCCTCCCCCTGTGAGGGGGTTTATTGGGGGTATTTAGGGTTTAATGAGTGTTTTGGGAGTGGACTAGGCCCTGAAGCTTGGAACCCTCCCCCTGTGAGGGGGTTTACTGGGGGTGTTTAGGGTTTAATGAGTGTTTTGGGAGTGGACTAGGTCCTGAAGCCTGAAACCCTCCCCCTGTGAGGGGTTTTTTTGGGGGTTTGAAGGGTTTAATGAGTGTTTTGGGGGTGGACTAGGTCCTGAAGCTTGGAACCCTCCCCCTGTGAGGGGGTTTATTGGGGGTATTTAGGGTTTAATGAGTGGTTTGGGGGTGGACTAGGCCCTGAAGCTTGGAACCCTCCCCCTGTGAGGGGGGTTTATTGGGGGCATTTAGGGTTTAATGAGTGTTTTGGGGGTGGACTAGGTCCTGAAGCCTGAAACCCTCCCCCTGTGAGGGGGTTTTTTGGGGGTTGGAAGGGTTTAATGAGTGTTTTGGGGGTGGACTAGGTCCTGAAGCCTGAAACCCTCTCCCTGTGAGAGGGTTTACTGGGGGTGGAAGGGTTTATTGAGTGTTTTAGGAGTGGACTAGGCCCTGAAGCTTGGAACCCTCCCCCTGTGAAGGGGTTTATTGGGGGTGTTTAGGGTTTAATGAGTGGTTTGGGGGTGGACTAGGCCCTGAAGCTTGGATCCCTCCCCCTGTGAGGGGGGTTTATTGGGGGCATTTAGGGTTTAATGAGTGTTTTGGGGGTGGACTAGGTCCTGAAGCCTGAAACCCTCCCCCTGTGAGGGGGTTTTTTGGGGGTTGGAAGGGTTTAATGACTGTTTTGGGGGTGGACTAGGTCCTGAAGCCTGGAACCCACCCCTGTGAGAGGGTTTACTGGGGGTGGAATGGTTTATTTAGGGTTTATTGAGTGTTTTAGGGGTGGACTAGGCCCTGAAGCCTGCCCCCTTCCCCCTGTGAGGGGGTTTACTGGGGGTTTGAAGGGTTTAATGAGTGTTTTGGGGGTGGACTAGGCCCTGAAGCCTACCCCCTACCCCTGTGAGGGCATTTATTGGGGATTTGAAGGGTTTATTGAGTGTTTCAGGGGTGGACTAGGCCCTGAAGCCTGCCCCCTCCCCCTGTGAGGGCGTTTATTGGGGGTTTGAAGGGTTTATTGAGTGTTTCAGGGGTGGACTAGGCCCTGAAGCCTGCCCCATTCTCCCTGTGAGGGGGTTTATTGGGGGTATTTAGGGTTTAATGAGTGTTTTGGGGGTGGACTAGGCCCTGAAGCCTGGAACCCTCCCCCTGTGAGGGGGTTTATTGGGGGTATTTAGGGTTTATTGAGCGTTTGGGGTGGACTAGGCCCTGAAGCTTGGAACCCACCCCCTGTGAGGGTTTTTTTGGGGGGTTTGAAGGGTTTAGTGAGTGTTTATTGAGTGTATCGGGGGTGGACTAGGCCCTGAAGCTTGGAACCCTCCCCCTGTGAGGAGGTTTATTGGGGGTATTTAGGGTTTAATGAGTGTTTTGGGAGTGGACTAGGCCCTGAAGCTTGGAACCCTCCCCCTGTGAGGGGGTTTATTGGGGGTGTTTAGGGTTTAATGAGTGTTTTGGGAGTGGACTAGGTCCTGAAGCCTGAAACCCTCCCCCTGTGAGGGTTTTTTTGGGGGTTTGAAGGGTTTAATGAGTGTTTTGGGGGTGGACTAGGTCCTGAAGCTTGGAACCCTCCCCCTGTGAGGGGGTTTATTGGGGGTATTTAGGGTTTAATGAGTGGTTTGGGGGTGGACTAGGCCCTGAAGCCTGAAACCCTCCCCCTGTGAGGGGGTTTTTTGGGGGTTGGAAGGGTTTAATGAGTGTTTTGGGGGTGGACTAGGTCCTGAAGCCTGAAACCCTCCCCCTGTGAGAGGGTTTACTAGGGGTGGAAGGGTTTATTGAGTGTTTTAGGAGTGGACTAGGCCATGAAGCTTGGAACCCTCCCCCTGTGAAGGGGTTTATTGAGGGTGTTTAGGGTTTAATGAGTGTTTTGGGAGTGGACTAGGCCCTGAAGCCTGGAACCCTCCCCCTGTGAGGGGGGTTTATTGGGGGTGTTTAGGGTTTAATGAGTGTTTTGGGAGTGGACTAGGCCCTGAAGCCTGGAACCCTCCCCCTGTGAGGGGGTTTATTGGGGGTGTTTAGGGTTTAATGAGTGGTTTGGGGGTGGACTAGGCCCTGAAGCCTGGAACCCTCCCCCTGTGAGGGGGTTTGAAGGGTTTAATGAGTGTTTTGGGGGTGGACTAGGCCCTGAAGCCTGCCTCTCGTACTCACCCTGCCGGTTCTCGTGAAGCTGCTTCTCGAACTCGTCGAACTCGGACATGATCCCCTCCGCTCGGCGGCCGCTTTCCTCTCGGCTGGTGTAAGGACGGGGAGTTTATCTCGTAATATATTTATATATATTTATATCTCTCCCTCTCTCTCTCTCTCTGCTCCACGCTGCGCTCCACAAATTTCGATAGGGGGAGGGGTGGTGGTGGGGGGAGGGGAAGGTTAGGGGGGGGGGGAGGAGGTGAACTGAGACACACACACACACACACACACACACACGGAGGCCAAACTGCGCAGCCGCACACGCCGCCCCGCCAAGCGCTGGGAGGACCGATTGGGAGGACTCAGGGCCCCGCGCCTGCGCCCTGGCTCTGGGAGGACCGGGCCGGAGGGCTCCCGCGCCTGCCGCCCTGGCGGTGGGAGGGCCGCAAGTGGTGTGTGTGTGTGTGTGTGTGTGTGTGTATATGTTTGGGGGGGGGGGGGGGGTGTGTGTGCCGCGCGCCTGCGCCCAGCGTGGAGGGGAAGCGCGGCCGCCGCCCTGGCGGTGGGAGGGCGGTATTAGGAGGGCCGCGCGCCTGCGCCCTGGCGCTCCTGGGGTGGGGTGGGGGAGCGGGGCGCACCGCTTGCCGCCCTGGCGGTGGGAGGACCGCCCCGGATGACTGCGCGCCTGCTCCCTGGCGCTAGGAGGGTTGCGCGCCTCCGACCTGAAGCTGGAAGGACCGAAATTAGCGGGACCGGGGGGTGGGGGAGTGGGTTTGGAAATAAACGGGAGGAGCGACGGTCGGCGCCTGCGTACTCGGCCCTGAGCCGAGGAAAAGGGGGAGGGGGGGAGGGACGGAGAAGATGTGCGCCTGCGCGCCAGGACCTGAGAGAAGCGCGATCAGGCTGGAGGAGGAGGAAAAGACGACGAAAGGTCGGCGCCTGCGCACTAGTGCTGGGAGGACAGGGTTAATGGAGCACCGACATTCGATGCACCTGCGCACTAGATCCTCAACCGTGGCGCATGCGCGGTCAGGCCGTAGGCGAGTATTTGGGGGGGGGGTAGTAGACGACGCAACTGTTGGACGTTCGGCGCCTGCGCGTCAGGAAGCGTGCCTGTCCCCGTGGGAGGAGGGCCAAAGAAGAACGAGCGGCCGCGCATGCGTCGTAGCGACAGCCCCCGTTCAGCCGTAGAGCCGGGGGCGGACCGCTTTCGGCGCTTGCGCGCTACCCCTGGGAGGACCGCTCTGCGCGCCTGCGCACACCCCTTGGGAGGACTCATCCGCCGAAGCTGGGAGGACCTAAGAGTGCGAAGAGCGGGTAAGGACAGGGCGTGGGGAGTAGAGAGAGAGAGATAGAGTGACTTAGTGAGGGCGGAATCGGGAGATTGAAGCTCGATGTCCAAATTAAAACGCGGGGGGGGGGGGAACAAAAGAAAAGGAACCTGTGTAGTTAGGACATAAGGGGGGTGGAGGACGGACACTATTTGGAATTTTTCTTCCAAAGCGTTGGAAGGACCGAAGGTCGTCGAAAGAACTTGGCAGCACCGAGCGGGGAAATGCGAGGCAGTGCGCCTGCGCTGACTGGGCTGACCGACGGGAGAATTGGGAGGGCCGATGGTCTGCGCCGGCGCACGAGCGCTGGGTTTTTTTTTGGTCGGGGGGGGGGGTGGGGTGGTGGGGGTGGAGATAGGGGAATTTTGGGGGAAGGACCCGGATTGTGCGCACGCGCGTTTCGCAGTTCGCCTCCTCCCCCCCCCCCCCCAAGAGTCGACGCCAAGGAGGCGGGGTGGAGGTCAAGAGAGGACGCAACGCCACCGCCGCGGCGGCCGCCGGCAGCAGCGACTCCGCCCGGAGGACTCCCGCGGCAGGGGCGGCCATTTTGCTGGGATGGGCCACATTTTGACCATCCTATGGGTAAATTGGGCCCAACCCAGCAAGTGCATATGTCAGAACCTAGACCCCGGGGGGGGGCGGGGGGTGACTGGGAGCCCTGCCTGCGTCCCACCCCCCCAAAAAAGTGATTGCTCAACATGATGATTATTGCAAATTACTGAAAGCCACCTCAGTGGGATCTTGCTGTGCCAATGGTCTCCTCCTGTTTAATGGGCCCAATGCACCCACAATAAAAGCATGGAGGCGCCCGGGGTTCGTGCGGGAAAATGGCATCGGGTAGGGCGTCAGCCATGAGCTTGTCGACTGGCGGTGGTGGGTCGGGAGATGCCGAAATTCTCACACCCCCACCCACCCACCCACTGCGTCCGGTCCCGCAGCATCTCAGCTGCGACTTGGAACGCGCTGTCTGAGGGTGTGGGGGAGACAGGGTCAATCGAGTGGTTAGGATCCGGAACACACCGTCTGAGAGTGTGGGGGAGACAGGGTCAATCGAGTGGTTAGGGTCTGGAACGCACTGTCTGAGAGTGTGGGGGAGACAGGGTCAATCGAGTGGTTAGGGTCTGGAATGCACTGTCTGAGAGTGTGGGGGAGACAGGGTCAATCGAGTGGTTAGGGTCTGGAATGCACTGTCTGAGAGTGTGGGGGAGACAGGGTCAATCGAGTGGTTAGGATCCGGAACACACCGTCTGAGAGTGTGGGGGAGACAGGGTCAATCGAGTGGTTAGGGTCTGGAACGCACTGTCTGAGAGTGTGGGGGAGACAGGGTCAATCGAGTGGTTAGGGTCTGGAACGCGCTGTCTGAGAGTGTGGGGGAGACAGGGTCAATCGAGTGGTTAGGGTCTGGAACGCACTGTCTGAGAGTGTGGGGGAGACAGGGTCAATCGAGTGGTTAGGATCTGGAACGCACTGTCTGAGAGTGTGGGGGAGACAGGGTCAATCGAGTGGTTAGGGTCTGGAACACACAGTTTGGGGGAGACAGGGTCAATCGAGTGGTTAGGATCTGGAATGCACTGTCTGAGAGTGTTGGGGAGACAGGGTCAATCGAGGCGGACGATAGGCGATTGGATTGTTAAGAGGAGATTTGATTGAGACGTTCAAAATGACGGGGGGGCTGGGCAGAGTAGGTGGGAGAGAAACTGTTCCCGCTCATACAAGGATTGAGAACGAGAGGGCACCGGGTTGAAGCGGATTTGCAAACGCGACGTGAGGAATAAGAAACTTCTTCACACAGCGAGCGGTCCGGGTCTGGAAGACGCGGCCTGGGAAGTGCGCTGGAGGCAGGTTCGATCGAGGCGTCCGAGAGAACGGTCGACGGTTACTCGAATGGAAACAACGTGCAAGGGGAAAAGGCAGGAGAGTGGCGCTGGCTCACGACGCTCGTTTGGAGAGCCAGTGCAGACAGGATGGGCCGAGTGGCCTCCTGCACCATAACGATTCTGTGACACCTCCAACCTCTGCACTCAGAAGCTGAGCCCGCGCTGTTTGGGGGAAGCGGGGAGAATCGCAATTTTGTGAGCAGAGCGCGTGATATTTCACAGCTGAACAAAATCCTGCACCACGATTTACTCTCCATTCTGGCCAGCGCACGCTTCGGGATTCAGGCGGTGTGGGGGCAGGGTGCAGAGGAGATTTCCCTGACCAGTTATCCTGGGGCACAGCTGACTTCATTCCGCGCGGAGAGAGAGAGAGAGAGACCGGGAGGGGCCGGGGGTTTCCTCGTTCTCCTCGGAAGCAGAGAAGGTGAAGGGGGAGATCGAATCGAGGCGCTCGGAATCGGGAAGGGTCTGCAACGGGTGGGTCGATGAGGAGAAACTGTCTCCAGTGGCTGGAGGGTCGGGAGCCAGAGGGACACACAGATTGAGGGCGACCGGGAAAAGGTGAGGGGTGGGGGTGCGGAGAGGGGGAAAGGTTTAGTTTTAAACACGGGGAGTTGTTGTGATCTGGAAGGCGCTGCCTGAAAGGGCGGTGGAAGCAGATTCAATCGGCATTTTCAAAAAAGGGGAAATCGGAGAAATACTCAAAGGGGAAACGTTTACAGGGAGATGGGGGGGGGAGGGAGCGAGGGGGATGAACGGGGAGCAGATTCCAAAGGAACTTTCATCCATTTGCAGCCTCTCCTACATTGGCTGATCAATCAGGGCTGAATGGGCCTCCTCCTGTTCCTGTGTAACAGGCTCGAGGGGCTGAATGGGGCCTCCTCCTGTTCCTGTGTAACAGGCTCGAGGGGCTGAATGGGGCCTCCTCCTGTTCCTGTGTAACAGGCTCGAGAAGGGACTGAATGGGATCCTCCTGTTCCTGTGTAACAGGCTGGAGAAGGGGCTGAATGGGCCTCGTCCTGTTCCTGTGTAACAGGCTGGAGAAGGGGCTGAATGGGCCTCCTCCTGTTCCTGTGTAACAGGCTGGAGAAGGGGCTGAATGGGGCCTCCTCCTGTTCCTGTCTTACAGGCTCGAGATGGAGCTGAATGGGCCTCGTCCTGTTCCTGTGTAACAGGCTGGAGAAGGGGCTGAATGGGCCGCCTCCTGTTCCTGTGTAACAGGCTGGAGAAGGGGCTGAATGGGGCCTCCTCCTGTTCCTGTGTAACAGGCTGGAGAAGGGGCTGAATGGTTCTGACTGATTTCCCCAATCCTCTCCCTGTGCAGGTTCCTGGGTCACGAGGCATCGTTCCCCCCCACCCCCACCCCGAGGGCCATGGCTGCACGAAGTATTGGCCGTCTGAGCACGAGGGGCTGCGCCCTCTTCCTCTGCGACATGCAGGAGAAGTTCCGTCCCAATGTGGCCTACTTCCCCCAGATCGTGGCTGTATCAGCCCGGATGCTTCAGGTGAGGTTGGGGGCTGGGCCCGGGGTCAGGAGTGGGGTCGGGAGGTGGGGGGTGGGTTGTGGGTGGGGGGGGGGGGGGGGGGGGGGGGGGGGGGGGGGAGGGGGGGGGTGGGGAGGTGAGAAGGGGTGGGGAGGGGGGTAAGAACGGGGGAGGGAGGAGAGAGAAGCGGGTGGGGAGGGGGGTGAGAAGGGGGGAGGGGGGAGAGAGAAGCGGGTGGGGAGGGGGGTGAGAAGTGGGGAGGGGGGTTAGAAGGGGAGAGGGGGTGAGAAGGGGGGAGGGAGGAGAGAGAAAGCGGGTGGGGAGGGGGGTGAGAAGTGGGGGAGGGGGGTAGAAGGGGAGAGGGGGTGAGAACGGGGGAGGGGGGAGAGAAGGGGGGTGCGGGAGAGAAGGGGGGAGGGGGGGAGAGGGTGAGGGGGGGGGAGGGGGAGAGAAGGGGGGAGGGGGTGAGAAGGGGAGAGGGGGGAGAGAGAAGCGGGTGGGGAGGGGGGTGAGAAGGGGGGAGGGGGGAGAGAGAAGGGGTGGGGGGGGGGGGTGAGAAGTGGGGAGGGGGGTTTGAAGGGGGAGAGGGGGGGGGTGAGAAGGGGGGAGGGGGGTGAGAAGGGGGGAGGGAGGAGAGAAGGGGGGGGGTGGGGAGGGGGGTGAGAAGTGGGGAGGGGGGTTAAGAAGGGGAGAGGGGGTGAGAAGGGGGGAGGGAGGAGAGAGAAGCGGGTGGGGAGGGGGGGTGAGAAGTGGGGAGGGGGGTTAGAAGGGGAGAGGGGGTGAGAAGGGGGGAGGGAGGAGAGAGAAGCGGGTGGGGAGGGGGGTGAGAAGTGGGGAGGGGGGTTAGAAGGGGAGAGGGGGTGAGAAGGGGGGAGGGGGGAGAGAGAAGCGGGTGGGGAGGGGGGTGAGAAGGGGGGAGGGAGGAGAGAAGCGGGTGGGGAGGGGGGTGAGAAGTGGGGAGGGGGGTTAGAAGGGGAGAGGGGGTGAGAAGGGGGGAGGGAGGAGAGAGAAGCGGGTGGGGAGGGGGGTGAGAAGTGGGGAGGGGGGTTAGAAGGGGAGAGGGGGTGAGAACGGGGGAGGGGGGAGAGAAGGGGGGTGCGGGAGAGAAGGGGGGAGGGGGAGAGAAGGGGGGAGGGGGAGAGAAGGGGGAGGGAGGAGAGAGAAGCGGGTGGGGAGGGGGGTGAGAACGGGGGAGGGGGGAGAGAAGGGGGAGGGGGGTGAGAAGGGGGAGGGAGGAGAGAGAAGCGGGTGGGGAGGGGGGAGAGAAGGGGGGTGCGGGAGAGAAGGGGGGAGGGGGTGAGAAGGGGGAGGGGGTGAGGAATAGCTGGGGAGGATGAAGGAGGGAGACGGGAAAGGACAGACAGGGAACAGAAGGTGACAGCGACGTAGGAGGTGGGAGGAAGAGCCAGATGGGCTGGCACAGCCGGAAAGCAGAAGAAACAGAGGCTGGAAGGGGGAGAAAGTGAGAGGCAGCGTGGAGATGGAGACAGAGGGAGAGAGATATATACGGGCAGAGAGGGGGAGAGAAACAGCGGGAAGAGGAAAGGAGAGAGACGGGGGGAGAGAGAGAGTGCGATGGTCCTGTCTTCACCACATCCCCCCTCCTCTTACCCAGGATGGGAGGGATAATGGGAAGTGTACTGTAGAGTGTATTCTGGAGCGGGGGGGTGGGGGAGCCTCTCTGTGTCACTCTCTCTGTCTCCCTCTCTCTCTCTCTCTGTCAGTATCTCTCTCTCTCTCCCTCTCTCTCTCTGTCAGTATCTCTCTGTCTCTCCCTCTCTCTCTCTGTCAGTATCTCTCTCTCTCTCTCTGTCTCTCTCTGTCAGTATCTCTCTGTCTCTCTCTCTCTGTCAGTATCTCTCTCCCCCTCTCTCCCTCTCTCTGTCTCTCTCTCTCTCCGTCTGTCTGTCTCTGTGTCTCTCTCTCTCTCTGTTTCTGTCTCTCTCTGTGTCTCTCTGTCTCTCTCTGTCTCTCTTTCTGTGCGTCTCTCTCTCTGTCTCTCTCTCTCTCTCTCTCTCTCTCTCTGTCTCTGTCTCTGTCTCTCTCTCTCTCTCTCTCTGTCTCTCTCTCTCTCTCTCTCTCTCTCTCTGTCTCTGTCTCTGTCTCTCTCTCTCTCTGTCTCTCTCTCTCTCTCTGTCTCTCTCTCTCTCTCTGTCTCTCTCTCTCTCTCTGTCTCTCTCTCTCTCTCCGTCTGTCATTCTGTGACCGCTATTCTCCAATCTTCCTCTTGTGGTTTAAACTCTGACCTCCCCTCCCACAGGCATCCAAGGTGCTGGAGATCCCTGTGATTGTAACAGAGCAGTACCCCAGAGGTCTGGGGCCTACGGTACCAGAGCTGGGAGCTGAGGGTTTGAGGAAGTTCGAAAAGACCTGCTTCAGCATGCTCACCCCCGAGGTGGAGGCAGAACTCAGCTCCCTGACCAAGCTGCAGTCAGTCATCCTATGTGGCATCGAGACACAGGCTTGTATAATGGTGGGAGCTTTACTCTGTGTCTAACCCCGTGCTGTACCTGTCCTGGGAGTGTTTGATGGGGACGGTGTAGAGGGAGATTTACTCTGTATCTAACCCCGTGCTGTACCTGTCCTGGGAGTGTTTGATGGGGACGGTGTAGAGGGAGATTTATTCTGTATCTAACCCCGTGCTGTACCTGTCCTGGGAGTGTTTGATGGGGACGGTGTAGAGGGAGATTTACTCTGTATCTAACCCCGTGCTGTACCTGTCCTGGGAGTGTTTGATGGGGACAGTGTAGAGGGAGATTTACTCTGTATCTAACCCCGTGCTGTACCTGTCCTGGGAGTGTTTGATGGGGACAGTGTAGAGGGAGATTTACTCTTTATCTAACCACGTGCTGTACATGTCCTGGGAGTGTTTGATGGGGACAGTGTAGAGGGAGATTTACTCTGTATCTAACCCCGTGCTGTACCTGTCCTGGGAGTGTTTGATGGGGACAGTGTAGAGGGAGCTTTACTCTGTGTCTAACCCCGTGCTGTACCTGTCCTGGGAGTGTTTGATGGGGACGGTGTAGAGGGAGATTTACTCTGTATCTAACCCCGTGCTGTACCTGTCCTGGGAGTGTTTGATGGGGACAGTGTAGAAGGAGATTTACGCTGTATCTAACCCCGTGCTGTACCTGTCCTGGGAGTGTTTGATGGGGACAGTGTAGAGGGAGCTTTACTCTGTATCTAACCCCGTGCTGTACCTGTCCTGGGAGTGTTTGATGGGGACGGTGTAGAGGGAGATTTACTCTGTATCTAACCCCGTGCTGTACCTGTCCTGGGAGTGTTTGATGGGGACAGTGTAGAGGGAGATTTACTCTGTGTCTAACCCCGTGCTGTACCTGTCCTGGGAGTGTTTGATGGGGACAGTGTAGAGGGATCTTTACGCTGTATCTAACCCCGTGCTGTACCTGTCCTGGGAGTGTTTGATGGGGACAATGTAGAGGGAGCTTTACTCTGTATCTAACCCCGTGCTGGACCTGTCCTGGGAGTGTTTGATGGGGACAATGTAGAGGGAGCTTTACTCTGTATCTAACCCCGTGCTGTACCTGTCCTGGGAGTGTTTGATGGGGACGGTGTAGAGGGAGATTTACTCTGTATCTAACCCCGTGCTGTACCTGTCCTGGGAGTGTTTGATGGGGACAGTGTAGAGGGAGATTTACTCTGTATCTAACCCCGTGCTGTACCTGTCCTGGCAGTGTTTGATGGGGACGGTGTAGAGGGAGATTTACTCTGTATCTAACCCCGTGCTGTACCTGTCCTGGGAGTGTTTGATGGGGACAGTGAAGAGGGAGCTTTACTCTGTATCTAACCCCGTGCTGGACCTGTCCTGGGAGTGTTTGATGGGGACAATGTAGAGGGAGCTTTACTCTGTATCTAACCCCGTGCTGGACCTGTCCTGGGAGTGTTTGATGGGGACAATGTAGAGGGAGCTTTACTCTGTATCTAACCCCGTGCTGGACCTGTCCTGCTCATCCTCCTGTTCGAATCCCTCCACAGCCCCTCGCCCTCCCTCCCTCCCTATCTCTGTAACCTCCTACAAACCTCCGATTCTGGCATCTCGAGCATCCCCCTGATTTCCATCGCTCCGCCACTGGCGGCCGGGTCTTCAGCTGCCTGGGTGCTGGGGCTTGTTGAGGGGGGTGGGGTAACTATGCTCTGCAATTGCCTTCCGAAATCCTTCTGCGCCTCCCCCTCTCCCTCCCTTAAGACGGCCCTTAAAACCTCCCTCTCCGACCGAGCTTTTTGGGCGCGTGTCCCTGATATCCCCGCCCCCCCCCCCGCCCTCGGGGGTGAGGCTGTGCGGGACAATCGCTCCCTGTGGAGGAGGGTCTCAGGGACCTTTTACTTGGGTTTGATGCTGCCGGATGAATGGTGGGCCTTGAGCACTAGGATTTTGTTCGGTAAGTTTTAAGGTTGGAGGTGGGGGGGGAGGGGCGGTGGGGGGGTGGGGGGTGGCGGTGGTGTGTTGGTGGGGGTTGGGGGGAGTGGATGCTGCTGTTGGCGAACTTGCCGGGGTGACGTGCCAGTGAACTGTCCTTCTCTGTCGAGCAGAGCACGGCGCTGGACTTGCTGGAGAGAGGGCTGGATGTGCATGTGGTCGCCGACGCCTGCTCATCGCGCAGGTAAGCCCCAGGAACATTCAGCGGAGAGATCGGGAGGTCTGCTTGGTCTGGACGTTGCTATGCGGGACCATTCCCCCCCCCCCCAACAACTCTGCACTGCTGTGCCCACCTCTTCTCCCCCTCTTGCCCCCGTTCCCTGTCCTGAAATGTCCTGGGGGGGGTTCCTGCATTGACCAGGTCCGGAAGTTCAGATGAAGGGTCACACGGACTTGAAACGTCAACTGTGTCCCTCTCCGCAGATGCTGTCAGACCTGCTGAGTTTTTCTCAGGTATTTCTGTTTTCCATACTGAAGCAGCCCCATGTCCAAATGCAGCAAGACCTGGACAATATCCAGGCTCGGGGCTGACAAGTGGCGAGTAACATTCACCCCACACAAGTGCCAGGCACTGACCATCTCCAACAAGAGAGAATCCAACCATCGCCCCCTTGACGTTCAATGGGCATTACCCTCACTGAATCCTCCACTGTCAACATCCTGGGGGTTACCATTGACCAGAAACTGAACTGGGACCAGCCATATAAATACTGTGGCTACAAGAGCAGGTCAGAGGCTGGGAATCCTGCGGAGAGTCACTCACCTCCTGACTCCCCCCAAAGCCTGTCCACCATCTACAAGGCACAAGTCAGGAGTGTGATGAAATACTCCCCACTTGCCTGGATGAGTGCAGCTCCCACAAACACTCAAGAAGCTCAACACCGTCCAGGACAAAGCAGCCCCGCTTGATCGGCTCCCCATCCACCAACATTCACTCCCTCCACCACCGACGCACAGTAGCAGCAGCGTGTGTACCATCTACAAGACGCACTGCAGGAACTCACCAAGGCACCTTCGACAGCACCTTCCAAACCCACGACCACTACCAGCTAGAAGGACAAGGGCAACAGACACATGGGAACACCACCACCTGGAAGTTCCCCTCCAAGTAACTCACCATCCTGACTTGGAAATAAATCGGCCGTTCTTTCACTGTCACTGGGTCAAAATCCTGGAACTCCCTCCTTAACAGCACCGTGGGTGTACCTACACCACACAGACAAAATCCTGGAACTCCCTCCCTAACAGCGCTGTGGGTGTACCTACACCACACGGACAAAATCCTGGAACTCCCCCCCTAACAGCGCCGTGGGTGTACCTCCACCACACGGACAAAATCCTGGAACTCCCTCCCTAACAGCGCCGTGGGTGCACCTACACCACGGGGACAAAATCCTGGAACTCCCTCCCTAACAGCACTGTGGGTGTACCTACACCACACGTACAAAATCCTGGAACTCCCTCCCTAACAGCGCCGTGGGTGTACCTACACCACACGTACAAAATCCTGGAACTCCCTCCCTAACAGCGCCATGGGTTTACCCACACCACACGGACAAAATCCTGTCACTCTGTGGAGCAGTCCAGTCAGTCCCAATACCCCGTTCTCTCCCCATCGCCCCGCAGGTTTAATTCCCCCCGAGTCCCCAGCCAATCTCCATTTGAAATTGTTCATCGTCTCCTCTTAGACCTTCCTGTGGGTCAGCGAATCCCAGCTCGTTACCACTCGCTGTGGGAAGTAAATTCTTCCCCTCGGTGCCTCCTGGCCACAGTCCGAGATCCATGACCCCCTAGTCCTTCCGTCAGCTTCTCCTTGTCCACCATGTATCAAACCTGTCCTAATCACTGCACTGTCGGAGGGAGATGTATATACTCTAGGATTTGAGCTCCACAATCCAGGCCCTCACTCCCCCCGGTGCCAGTACTGAGGGAGTGCTGCACTGTCGGAGGTAGATGTACGTACTCTAGGACTCTATTTACCCCTCAACCAACGTAACTAAAACAACAAACCACCGATCTGGTTTCGTTATCACGTTAATGCTGTCAGTGGGCTCTTGCTGTGCACAAATTGGCTGACTCGTCCCCGAGCGCCCGTCTGAAAAAAGCCCCTCGTTCCCCTGGGAAACGCTTCGGGAGGTCCTGAGGGTGGTGGTGGTGGTGTGGGGGGTGGGGGGGGGGGGGTTGGTGGGGGGGGTTGCGTGGCAGGCGCCAGAGAGAGACAAACGAAAGAAAATCTCCCCTCACCTGTCATCCCTCCACAGCCAGGTTGATCGGTTAATAGCCCTCTCACGCATGAAGCAGAGTGGAGCGTTCCTGACCACCAGCGAGGGGGCTCTGCTCCAGCTCCTCCAGGACGCCAGGCACCCGAGATTCCGAGAGGTGAGGGCGCGTTCAGAGCGATGGGAAAAACCGTGACGAAATCAGAGGGAACCCCCTTCCGCAGTCCCGGTCTCCGTCTCTCCCTCGTTTAGACCAGACTCGGAGCACCGTGCACAGTTCCGGTCTCCGTATCCCCCCCTCGGTTAGACCAGACTCGGAGCACCGTGCACAGTTCCAGTCTCCGTCTCTCCCTCGGTTAGACCACACTCGGAGCACCGTGCACAGTTCCGGTCTCCGTCTCTCCCTCGGTTAGACCAGACTCGGAGCACTGTGCACAGTTCCGGTCTCCATCCCTCCCTCGGTTAGACCACACTGGGAGCACCGTGCACAGTTCCGGTCTCCGTATCCCTCGGTTAGACCACACTGGGAGCACCGTGCACAGTTCTGGTCTCCGTATCCCTCGGTTAGACCACACTCTGAGCACTCTGCACAGTTCCAGTCTCCGTATCCCTCGGTTAGACCACACTCGGAGCACAGTGCACAGTTCCGGTCTCCGTCTCTCCCTCGGTTAGACCACACTGGGAGCACCGTGCACAGTTCCGGTCTCCGTATCCCCCTCCGTTAGACCACACTCGGAGCACCGTGCACTGTTCCGGTCTCCGTATCCCCCTCGGTTAGACCACACTCGGAGCACCGTGCACAGTTCCGGTCTCCGTATCCCTCGGTTAGACCACACTGGGAGCACCGTGCACAGTTCCGGTCTCCGTATCCCTCGGTTAGACCACACTCGGAGCACCGTGCACAGTTCCGGTCTCCGTATCCCCCTCAGTTAGACCACACTTGGAGCACCGTGCACAGTTCCGGTCTCCGTATCCCTTGGTTAGACCACACTGGGAGCACCGTGCACAGTTCCAGTCTCCGTATCCCTCAGTTAGACCACACTGGGAGCACTGTGCACAGTTCCGGTCTCCGTCTCCCCCTCGGTTAGACCACACTCGGAGCACCGTGCACAGTTCCGGTCTCCGTATCCCCCTCGGTTAGACCACACTGGGAGCACCGTGCACAGTTCCAGTCTCCGTATCCCTCGGTTAGACCACACTCGGAGCACCGTGCACAGTTCCGGTCTCCGTATCCCCCTCGGTTAGATCACACTGGGAGCACCGTGCACAGTCCCGGTCTCCGTATCCCTCGGTTAGACCACACTGGGAGCACCGTGCACAGTTCTGGTCTCCGTATCCCTCAGTTAGACCACACTGGGAGCACTGTGCACAGTTCCGGTCTCCGTCTCCCCCTCGGTTAGACCACACTCGGAGCACCGTGCACAGTTCCAGTCTCCGTATCCCTCAGTTAGACCACACTGGGAGCACCGTGCACAGTTCCGGTCTCCGTACCCCTCAGTTAGACCACACTTGGAGCACCGTGCTCAGTTCCGGTCTCCGTATCGCTCGGTTAGACCACACTTGGAGCACCGTGCACAGTTCTGGTCTCCGTATCCCTCAGTTAGACCATACTGGGAGCACTGTGCACAGTTCCGGTCTCCGTATCGCTCGGTTAGACCACACTCTGAGCACCGTGCACAGTTCCGGTCTCCGTATCCCTCGGTTAGACCACACTCAGAGCACCGTGCACAGTTCCGGTCTCCGTATCCCCCTTGGTTAGACTACACTGGGAGCACCGTGCACAGTTCCGGTCTCCGTATCCCTCAGTTAAACCACACTGGGAGCACTGTGCACAGTTCCGGTCTCCGTCTCCCCCTCGGTTAGACCACACTCGGAGCACCGTACTCAGTTCCGGTCTCCGTATCGCTCGGTTAGACCACACTCGGAGCACCGTGCACAGTTCCGGTCTCCGTATCCCTCAGTTAGACCACACTGGGAGCACCGTGCGCAGTTCTGGTCTCCGTCTCCCCCTCGGTTAGACCACACTCGGAGCACCCTGCACAGTTCCGGTCTCCGTATCCCCCTCGGTTAGACCACACTCGGAGCACCGTGCACAGTTCCGGTCTCCGTATCCCCCTCGGTTAGACCACACTCGGAGCACCGTGCATAGTTCCGGTCTCCGTATCCCTCGGTTAGACCACACTGGGAGCACCGTGCACAGTTCCAGTCTCTGTATCCCTCGGTTAGACCACACTCGGAGCACCGTGCACAGTTCCAGTCTCCGTATCCCTCAGTTAAACCACACTGGGAGCACTGTGCACAGTTCCGGTCTCCGTCTCCCCCTTGGTTAGACTACACTGGGAGCACCGTGCACAGTTCCGGTCTCCGTATCCCTCAGTTAAACCACACTGGGAGCACTGTGCACAGTTCCGGTCTCCGTCTCCCCCTCGGTTAGACCACACTCGGAGCACCGTGCTCAGTTCCGGTCTCCGTATCGCTCGATTAGACCACACTGGGAGCACCGTGCACAGTTCCAGTCTCCGTATCCCTCGGTTAGACCACACTGGGAGCACCGTGCACAGTTCTGGTCTCCGTATCCCTTGGTTAGACTACACTGGGAGCACCGTGCACAGTTCCGGTCTCCGTATCCCTCAGTTAAACCACACTGGGAGCACTGTGCACAGTTCCGGTCTCCGTCTCCCCCTCGGTTAGACCACACTCGGAGCACCGTGCTCAGTTCCGGTCTCCGTATCGCTCGGTTAGACCACACTCGGAGCACCGTGCACAGTTCCGGTCTCCGTATCCCTCAGTTAGACCACACTGGGAGCACCGTGCACAGTTCCGGTCTCCGTCTCCCCCTCGGTTAGACCACACTCGGAGCACCGTGCATAGTTCCGGTCTCCGTATCCCCCTCGGTTAGACCACACTGGGAGCACCGTGCACAGTCCCGGTGTCCATATCCCTCGGTTAGACCACACTCGGAGCACCGTGCACAGTTCCGGTCTCCGTATCCCTCGGTTAGACCACACTCGGAGCACTGTGCACAGTTCCGGTCTCCGTATCCCTCGGTTAGACCACACTGGGAGCACCGTGCACAGTTCCGCTCTTTGTATCCCTCGGTTAGACCACACTGGGAGCACCGTGCACAGTTCCAGTCTCCGTATCCCTCAGTTAAACCACACTGGGAGCACTGTGCACAGTTCCGGTCTCCGTCTCCCCCTTGGTTAGACTACACTGGGAGCACCGTGCACAGTTCCGGTCTCCGTATCCCTCAGTTAAACCACACTGGGAGCACTGTGCACAGTTCCGGTCTCCGTCTCCCCCTCGGTTAGACCAGACTCGGAGCACCGTGCACAGTTCCGGTCTCCGTATCGCTCGGTTAGACCACACTGGGAGCACCGTGCACAGTTCCGGTCTCCGTATCCCCCTCGGTTAGACCATACTCGGAGCACCATGCACAGTTCCGGTCTCGGTATCCCCTCGGTTAGACCACACTCGGAGCACCGTGCACAGTTCCGGTCTCCGTATCCCTCGGTTAGACCACAATCGGAGCACCGTGCACAGTTCCGCTCTCTGTATCCCTCGGTTAGACCACACTCGGAGCACCGTGCACAGTTCCGCTCTCTATCCCTTGGTTAGACCACACTGGGAGCACCGTGCACAGTTCCAGTCTCCGTATCCCTCGGTAAGACCATACCTGAGCTTTAGAATCCAGGCCGACACTCCCCCCGGTGCCAGTACTGAGGGAGTGCTGCACTGTCGGAGGGAGATGAATATACTCTAGGATTTGAGCTCCATAATCCAGGCCCTCACTCTCTCCCCCGGTGCCAGTACTGAGGGAGTGCTGCACTGTCAGAGGTAGATGTATATACTCTAGGATTTGAGCTCCATAATCCAGGCCGACACTCCCCCCGGTGCCAGTACTGAGGGAGTGCTGCACTGTCGGAGGTAGATGTATATACTCTCTTGTTGTGACGTTGCTGCTTGTGATGTTGGGGCCTGAACCGTTTCTCTGCTCCTCCTGCAGGTGCAGAAGATCATCATGGAGCCAGCACCTGACAGTAACCTGATCGCCCTCTTCCAGGGTCAGAACCCCCTCCTCAGCTGAAGGGTCGGACGCCTCAAGACTGAAGGGTCGCTGCCCGAGCGCAGAGCTGTGGTCCGGTTTCACCCCTTACCCCGAGTCCCCAGGCGAAGTCCACCAGTCCGCCTGGGCCCGGTTCACGCCCCCCCCCCGGTCAGACATCTCTCAAGCCTTCAGAGTGAGCTGCCCGGGTGTACTCCCTGCCCGCCGACTGCTGCCTCACCTGGGCCTGATACTAGCGTGACGTGTAAGGACTGAGTCTGGCCCAGCGCTCTGCCGACTGTTGTGTTGGCTGTGCGAGTAAAAATACATCCTGGCAAATCTCCTCCTCGTCTCCAATCCTTTACAGATGTCGCCTCGAGTCTGTGCTCCCGGCAGTTCAAACAGGAGGAGGATCCCATTCAGCCCCTTCTCGAGCCTGTTACACAGGAACAGGAGGATCCCATTCAGCCCCTTCTCGAGCCTGTTACACAGGAACAGGAGGAGGCCCCATTCGGCCCCTTCTCGAGCCTGTTACACAGGAACAGGAGGAGGATCCCATTCAGCCCCCTTCTCGAGCCTGTTACACAGGAACAGGAGGAGGCCCCATTCAGCCCCTTCTCGAGCCTGTTACACAGGAACAGGAGGGGGATCCCATTCAGCCCCTTCTCGAGCCTGTTACACAGGAACAGGAGGAGGACCATTCAGCCCCTTTGAGCCTGTTACAGAGTAAATAATAATAAAAAAATTTTAACAGCAGCAGGAAGTAGTGATCGCCCATGGGCGAGGGACTTCCGTTCACCTGGAGAGACTGGGAGACGCTTGGCATCGATCTACAAACATAAGAATTAGGAGCAGGAGTAGGTCACTCAGCCCTTCCATCAGTCAATAAGATCATGACCTTCTCTGAACTGCTCCCAATGCATTTACATCCTTAAATAAGGAGACCAATACTGTCCACAACACTCCAGATGTGGCCTCACCAGTGCCCTGTACAACTGAAGCATAACTTCCCTACTTTTGTATTCAATTCCCCCTCACAATAAACGATAACATTCTATTAGCTTCCTAATTACTCGCTGTACCTGCACACTAACCTTTTGTGACTCATGCACTAGGACACCCAGATCCCTCTGTACCTCAGAGCTCTGCAATCTCTCACTATTTAGATAATAAGCTTCACACTAACCTTTTGTGATTCATGCACTAGGACACCCAGATCCCTCTGCACCTCAGAGCTCTGCAATCTCTCACTATTTAGATAATAAGCTTCACACTAACCTTTTGTGATTCATGCACTAGGACACCCAGATCCCTCTGCCCCTCAGAGCTCTGCAATCTCTCACCATTTAGATAATACACTTCACACTAACCTATTGTGATTCATGCACTAGGACACCCAGATCCCTCTGCACCTCAGAGCTCTGCAAACTCTCACCATTCAGATAATAAGCTTCTCTTTTTATTCTTCCTGCCAAAATGGACAATTTCACATCTGCCCACACTATGCTCCGTTTGCCAGATCCTTGCCCACCCCATTTAACCTGCCGAAATCTTTTTGTAGCCTCTTTACGTCCTCTTGACAATTTACGTGCCTACCCTATCTTTGTGTCGTCACCAAATTTCGCCGCCACTCCTTCGGTTCCTTGATCCCAGTCACTTATATAAATTGTAAAAGGTTGAGGTCCCAGCGCTGATCCCTGTGGCACATAAGTCATCATATCCTGCCAACCCAGAAGAAGACCCATTTATACCTACTCTCTGTTTCCTGTTAGCTAGCCAGCTTCCGAACCAATACGTTATCCGCCCCCCCACCCACCCCCCCCCCCCCAATACCATGAGCTTTTATTTTCCACAATAACCTTTGATGTGGCACCTTATCAAATGCCTTCAAATCCAAGTACAGCACATCCACCGGTTCCCCTTTATCCACAGCACATGCAACTCCTTCAAAGAACTCCAATAAATAGTTTCAACATGATTTCCCTTTCACAAAACCATGTTGACTCTGCCTGCTTGCCTTGAATTTTTCTAAGCGCCCTGCTATAACATCTTTGATCATAGCTTCGAACATTTTCCCCACAGCAGATGTTAAGCTGACTGACCTGCAGTTTCCTGCTTTCTGTCTTGCTCCCTTTTTGAAGAAAGGAGTTACATTTGCTATCTTCCAATCTACCGGAACATTCCCTGAATCCAAGGAATTTCTGAAAGTTAAAAACAACAAATAAACTTTCTCACTGTCCAATTTCTTTGAAGACCCTAGGACAAAGGCCGTCAGGACCAGGGGAGTTGTCAGCCCACAGCCCCAACAGTTTGCTCGGTACCACTTGCCTGGCGATGGTAATTTTCCTGAGTTTTTCCCTTGGAGCACAGAAGGTTAAGGGGGGGATCAAATTGAAGCGTTCGGAATCGGGAAGGGTCTGCGATGGGTGGGTCAATGAGGAGAAACTGTCTCCGGTGGCTGGAGGGTCGGGAACCAGAGTGACACACAGAGTGAGGGCGATCGGGGGAAAAGAACCAGAGGGGGACGGGGGTGGGGGTGAGGGGGGGGAGGAGATGGGGGGTGGGGATGCGGGGGTGATGGGGAAAGATTTTGTTTTAAACACGGGGGTTGGTGTGATCTGGAAGGCGCTGCCTGAAAGGGCAGCGGAAGCAGATTCAATCGGCATTTTCAAAAAGGGGAAATCGGGTAAATACTCGAAGGGGAAACATTTACAGGGAGATGGAGGAGAAGGGGTGGGAGGAGGATTAACTGGATCGCCTGTTCACAGAGCTGGCAGAGACATGGTGAGCTGAATAGCCTCCTCCTGTAGCTGCATCTTTGTATGATTCATATCGAGATCTCTAAGATCATGAAAGGGGTCTTGACAGGGTTGATGTAGAGAAAATGTTTCCACTTGTGGGTGAGACCAGAACTAGGGGCCATCGATTTAAGACCATCACTAATAAATCCAATCAGGGGAGGGAATTAATTAAAAACTTCTTTACCCAGGGAGTGGGGAGAATATGGAACTCAATATTTGTACACTGGTGCCTCTCTGTCCCCTCTCTCTCTCACAGGGAGATATCTGTAGACTGACTGGTTCCTCTCAGTCCCCTCTCTCTCTCTCTCAGGGAGATATCTGTACACTGACTGGTGTCTCTCAATCCCCTCTCTCACAGGGAGATATCTGTACACTGACTGGTGTCTCTCAGTCCCCTCTCTCTCAGGGAGATATCTGTACACTGACTGGTGTCTCTCAGTCCCCCCTCTCTCTCTCAGGGAGATATCTGTACACTGACTGGTGTCTCTCAGTCCCTCTCTCTCAGGGAAATATCTGTACACTGACTGGTGTCTCTCAGTGTCTCTCTCAGGGAGATATCTGTACACTGTCTGGTGTCTCTCAGTCCCTCTCTCTCAGGGAGATATCTGTACACTGGTGTCTCTCAGTCTCTCTCATGGAGATATCTGTACACTGACTGGTGTCTCTCAGTCCCTTTCTCTCTCAGGGAGATACCTGTACACTGACTGGTGTCTCTCAGTCCCCTCTCTCCCTCTCTCTCTTTTGTGGCTGCAAGTCCGTGTTCTGGTCCTGCACGTTGTTGAAGTGGCTGTTTTACAAATTGCTGTGAGTGATGGAGAACGAATATTTCGGCTAATGAAGCTTTGTTTTGCAGGGGGTGGGGGAGATTGAGGGGATAACCCTGGAGGGGGTAACACGCAGTGTCACTCAGGGCGTTATGAAATAGCAGGTGATATGTGCCAGGCAGGCCAAATCCACAAGGGAAACTTGGCCACTCTACCACGACGATTTTGCAATTTGTATTTATCATGAGAAAACTTGTGCACCGAATTCAGCAGTAATAGATCCACCAAGTCCTTTCGCGATTTTCAAGATTAAATTAAATACTTATTAACAAAATAAAAGATTTGAAGCACTGTAAGGCTACAATTACTCCTATAATAACTCCTAAAATTCCGAATTAACTTGCCCCCTTTAACACAAGAGTCTGAAATAGATAAAAGCAAAAAACTGCGGATGCCGGAAATCTAAAACAAAAATCAAAATACCTGGAAAAGCTCAGCAGGTCTGACAGCATCTGCGAAGAGGAACACAGTTAATGTTTCGAGTCCGTATGACTCTTCAACAGAACTAAGGGAAAATAGAAAAGAGTTGAAATATAAGCTGGATTAAGGGGGGATGGGACAAGTAGAGCTGGATAGAGGGCCAGTGATAGGTGGAGATAACCAAAAGATGTCATAGACAAAAGGACAAAGGTGGTGATATTATCTAAGGAATGTGCTAATTAGGGGTAGAGAGCAGGATGAGCAAGGTACAGATAGCCCTAGTGGGGGTGGGGTAGCGGGAAGGGATTGAAATAGGTTAAAAGGTAGAGATAAAACAATGGATGGAAATACATTTAAAAATAATGGAAATAGGTGAGAAAAGAAAATTATATAAATTATTGGGGAAAAAGGGGCTGGGGATGGAGGAGAGAGTTCATGACCTAAAATTGTTGAGCTCAATATTCAGTCCGGAAGGTTGTAAAGTTCCTAGTCGGAAGATGAGGTGCAGTTCCTCCAGTTTGCGTTGAGCTTCACTGGAACAATGCAGCAGGCCAAGGACGGACATGTGGGCATGAGAGCAGGGTGGTGTGTTGAAATGGAAAGCGACAGGGAGGTCTGGGTCATGCTTGCGGACAGACCGAAGGTGTTCTGCAAAGCGGTCACCCAGTCTGAGTTTGGTCTCTCCAACGTAGAGGATTCCTCTCCAATACCCTGGACAGTGGAATTCCAAATGGTTTTCCCCCAACTTCAGTTTTGTTAGATAGTAGATTTATGCACAAATGGCTGGAGGCTTCATTAAGACTATTTCGCACACTCCTGTTAGACCTTACATGGCCTCCTCCACATAGCCTTTCATTCTCCTTTATGTATGTTTCTCTCTTTTTTAATATGTCAAGCCTGTGGTTCCATGTGTCTTTGAAACTGTATCTTCCCCATAATATAAAAACTTTCATGTTACCAATATTGCCAGGAGTCTTTGGGGGAAAAAAAACACCATTCCTTAGCCTTGCCTATCTGGCTACTTGTAAACAAACTAAGAGCCCTTTGAAATCCAAATCTCCTCATTTATCTAAAAATGTAAATTCCCTTCTCGCCTTGTAGGCTAAGTCAGCATCCATCTTTACTCATTAGCATGTCAGGAACAATTCTGCACCTCGCTTCTTTTGATGATTTCGAGTTTGCAGTCTACTTGACTCCAAGTGTAACGAATCGATCGTTCCTGTGGATGAAAACCTGGGAGGATCCCTCCCTAAATGCACCCCCCCAGCCGACCACCGCCACCCACTGCCGAGGCTCGGAACTTTGTTTGGAGCGTGAGAACGTGGAAGTCGCCTCGGTGAAAATTCACCCGGAGTGTTGAGAAGCAGCTGTCTTGGATTGCGGTTGAACGCCTGGCGTGGGTTACCGAGTGATAGGCCGGGAGTCACAAGGGTCAGGCGGCGACTGATGGGCAGTTTGACAAGGGAGACTGGAGCGTCGGGGGTTGGGGGGGGGGGGGTGGGAATGATTTCCCGTAGATTGGAGATTGCGAGTGCACTTTGATAGGCTTTCTAAAGAGGTTCAGGAAGGACGCAGTGGACACTACGTTGGGCTCACAGCGCACCTTACAGCCGAAGGAGACCAAGGAACGGGCGGACAAGTTTGCAGAAAAGGAAGCGATGTCCGGCAGGAGAGTAGGGCCTTCCCGAATGATCAGTCTCGTGGGGAAGAGGAGGCACGTGATAAGAGTGTGTCATACAAAAGGAAAAGAAACTAGACCAAACACTGGGACAGAATATTGATTCAGTGAGCGGTTAGAAGGTGGGGTGGGCGGGGTTTTTGGGGGAAGCTAACGCAGCTACAAAGCTCTGCATCCTCTGAAGCAGACCACTCTCCCCCCCACCCCTTTATTTTTATTTGTTCAGCATTCATTGCCCAGCCCTAACTGCCCCTTGTTCAGAGGGTATTTAAGGGTCAGCCACATTGCTGAATGCCTGGAGCCCAAAGGCAGCTGCAGACTGTGTGTAAGATTTCCTTCCCGAAAGAACGTTAGTGAAGCAGGATTGGTGTTTACAACAATCCACACACATACAGACATACACACACACACACACACAGACATACACACACACACACAGACATACACACACACACAGACATACACACACAGACATACACACACAGACATACACACACACAGACATACACATACAGACATACACACACACACAGACATACACACACACAGACATACACACACACACACAGACATACACACACAGACACACACACACAGACATACACACACACATACAAATACACAGACGCACACACAGAGACATACACACACACACACAGACATACACACACAGACACACACACACAGACATACACACACACACACATACAAATACACAGACGCACACACACAGACATACACACACACACAGATACAAATACACATACACAGATATACGCACACAGACATACACACACATACAAACACACACAGACACACACACAGATACAAATACACAGACACAGATACAAACACACACACACACACACACAGATACAAACACACACAGACATACACACACACACAGACATACACACACAGATACAAATACACAGACACACACACACACATACAAATACACAGACACATACACACACACAGACACACACACACACAGACATACACATACACACACACACAGATACAAATACACAGACACACACACAGACATACACACACACAGACACACACACACACAGATACAGACACACACACAGATACAAATACAGACACAGATACAAACACACAGACATACACATACACACACACACAGACATACATATACACACACAGATACAAATACACACATACCCACACAGAGGGAGATACAGACACACAGAGACAGACACACATACACAGATATACACACACACAGACACACACATACAGATACACATACACACACACAGAGATATACACACATACACACACACAGACATACACAGACACACACACAGATACAAACACACGCAAAGACATACACAGACACACATACATGGATACAAGCACACAGACATACACACACACAGACAGATACAAACACACACATAGACACACACACAGATACAAATACACACATACACACGCACACAGATACAAACACATATACACACACACATGGATACAAACACACACAGGCATACACAGATACAGCAGACATACACACACACTGATACAAACACACACAGACATACACACATACACACACACAGACAGATACACAGACATGCAAACACACACACAGACAGATACAAACACACAGATACACGCAAACACACATACATACAGACAGACATACACACACAGACAGACACACACACACATACACACATACAAATACACACACAGACATACACATACACACACACACACAGATACAAACACACACAGACATACACACACAGAGATACAAATACACAGACACACGCACACAGACATACAGACACACACACACAGACATACACACACACATACAAATACACAGACACACACAGACACACACACAGACATACACACACACACAGAGATACAAATACACACAGACATACACACAGACACACACACAGACATACACACACAGGCACACAAAAACAGACATACACACACAGACACACACACACACACACAGATACACACAAACACACACACAGATACAAATACACACATACAGATACAAATACATACACACACACACAGATACAAATACACACATACACACACACACAGAGACACCCACACAGAGACACACACAGATACACAGACACACATACACACAGACAGATACACAGACACACACACACACACACACACACAGACATACATACACACACACACAGACACACACACATACAAACACACACAGATACAAATACACAGACACAGATACAAACACACACACAGACACACACACACACACAGATACAAACACACACAGACATACACTTACACACACACACAGATACAAATACACAGACATACACACACAGACATACACACACACACACACACAGACATACACAGACACACACACACACAGATACAAACACACAGACACACACACAGATACAAATACACAGACACAGATACAAACACACACACAGACATACACATACACACACACACAGACATACACATACACACACAGATACAAACACACACAGACATACACATACACTGATACAAATACACAGACACACACACACATACACACATACAAATATACACACAGAGACATACACATACACACACACACACAGATACAAACACACACAGATACAAATACACAGACACACGCACACAGATACACACACACACACACAGAGATACAAATACACAGACAGACACAACACACACTTACAAAAACACAGACACACATACACACACACACAGATACAAATACACAGATACACACACAGACATACACACACACACAGACACACACACGCACACACACACAGACATACACACACAGACATACACACACACACACACATACACACAGACACACACATACAGATACAAAAACACATACACAGACACACACACAGACACACACAGACTGATACAAATACACACACACAGACATACACACACAGACAGACACACACACACAGATACAAATACACACACAGATACAAATACACACATACACACACACACAGATACAAATACACACATATACACACACACAAATACAAACACACAGAGACAGACACACACACACAGACATACACACACACAGATACAAATATACACACACACAGATACAGATACAAATACACACATACACACACACACAGATACAAACACACAGAGACACACACAGACAGACACACACAGATACACACACACACACACAGACACACACACACACAGACATACACAGACACACACATACAAAAACACACACACAGATACAAATACACAGACACAGATACAAACACACACACAGACACACACAAACAGATACAAACACACACAGACATACACACCCACAGACATACACACACACAGATACAAATACACAGACACACACACATACAAATACACAGACACATACACACACACAGACACACACTCACACAGACATACACACACACACACACAGAGATACAAATACACAGACACACACACACAGACATACACATACACAGACACACACACACAGATACAAACACACACAGACACAAACACACAGATACAAATACACAGACACAGATACAAACACACACACACACACACAGACATACACATACACACACACAGACATACACACACAGATACAAACACACACAGACATACACACACACAGATGCAAATACACAGACACACACACACACACACACATACAAATACACACACAGACACACACAAACAGATACAAACACACACAGACATATACACACACAGACATACACACACACAGATACAAATACACAGACACACACACACACATACAAATACACAGACACATACACACACACAGACACACACTCACACAGACATACACACACACACACAGAGATACAAATACACAGACACACACACACAGACATACACATACACAGACACACACACACAGATACAAACACACACAGACACACACACACAGATACAAATACACAGACACAGATACAAACACACACACACACACAGACATACACATACACACACACAGACATACACATACACACACACACAGACATACACATACACACACAGATACAAACACACACAGACATACACACACACAGATGCAAATACATAGACACACACACACACAGACAGACACACACACATACACACATACAAATACACACACAGACACACACAGACATACACATACACATACACACACACACAGATACAAATACACAGACACACACACACAGACAGACACACACACACATACAAAAACACAGACACACATACACGCACACAGACACATACACACATATAAATACACAGACACACACAGGTACACACACAGAGAGATACAAATACACAGACACACACACACAGATACACACACAGACATACAGACACACACACACACACATACAAATACACAGACACACATACAGATACACACACATAGACACACACACACAGAT
>NW_024470836.1:507220-514720 GCF_017639515.1 Carcharodon carcharias
AAATACACACACAGACACACACACAGACACACACACACACAGACACAGACATACACACACACAGAGATACACACAAACACACACACACACAGACATACACACAAACACACACACAGACACACACACACACAGACATACACACAAACACAGACATACACACAAACACACACACAGATACAAATACACACATACAGATACAAATACGTACACACACACAGATACAAATACACACATACACACACACAGATACAAACACACAGAGACACACACACAGACAGACACACACATATACACACACACACACAGAGACATACACGCACACATACAGACACACACACACAGACATACACACAGATACACACACACAGACATACACACACACACAGACACACACATACAGATACAAATACACACATACACACACACACACACATACAGATACACACACACACACACACACACACACACACACACACACAGATACAGATACAAATACACACACACACAGATACAAACATACAGAGACACACACACACAGATACACAGACACAAACACACAGATACAAAGACACAAACACACACACACACAGACACACACACATACAAACACACACAGACACACACACAGATACAAATACACAGACACAGATACAAACACACACACACACAGATACAAACACACAGACAGACACACACACACACATACAAACACACACAGACACACACACACAGATACAAATACACAGACACACACACACACACATACAAATACACAGATACATACACACACACAGACACACACACACAGAGACATACACATACACACACACACACAGATACAAATACACAGACACACACAGACATACACACACAAACACACAGACATACACAGACACACACACACACACATAAAAGCACACACAGACACACACACACACAGATACAAATACACAGACACAGATACAAACACACACACAGACACACACACACACACACACAGGCATACACATACACACACACACACAGGCATACACATACACACACAGATACAAACACACACAGACATACACACACAGAGAGACAAATACACAGACACACACACACACAGACAGACACACACACATACACACACAGACATACACATACACACACACAGATACAAATACACAGACGCACACACACAGATACACACACACACACACACAGATACAAATACACAGACAGACACACACACACTTACAAAAACACAGACACACATACACACACACAGATACACACAGAGATACAAATACACAGACACAGACATACAGACACACACACACATACAAATACACAGACACACACACACACAGACACACACACACAGATACAAATACACATACACAGATATACACACACAGACATACACACACATACAGACACACACACATACAAACACACACAGACACACACACACAGATACAAATACACAGACACAGATACAAACACACACACACACACACACAGATACAAACACACACAGACATACACACACACACAGACATACACACACAGATACAAATACACAGACACACACACACATACAAATACACAGACACATACACACACACAGACATACACATACACACACACACAGATACAAATACACAGACACACACACACAGACATACACACACACAGACACACACACACACAGATACAGACACACAGACACACACACAGATACAAATACAGACACAGATACAAACACACAGACATACACACACACACACACACAGACATACATATACACACACAGATACAAATACACACATACCCACACAGAGGGAGATACAGACACACAGAGACAGACACACATACACAGATATACACACACACAGACACACACATACAGATACACATACACACACACACAGAGATATACACACATACACACACACAGACATACACAGACACACACACAGATACAAACACACGCAAAGACACACACAGACACACATACATGGATACAAGCACACAGACATACACACACACAGACAGATACAAACACACACATAGACACACACACAGATACAAATACACACATACACACGCACACAGATACAAACACATATACACACACACATGGATACAAACACACACAGGCATACACAGATACAGCAGACATACACACACACTGATACAAACACACACAGACATACACACATACACACACACAGACAGATACACAGACATGCAAACACACACACAGATACACGCAAACACACATACATACAGACAGACATACACACACAGACAGACACACACACACATACACACATACAAATACACACACAGACATACACATACACACACACACAGATACAAACACACACAGACATACACACACAGAGATACAAATACACAGACACACGCACACAGACATACACACACAGACACACACACACAGACATACACACACACATACAAATACACAGACACACACAGACATACACACAGACATACACACACAGACATACACACACACACAGAGATACAAATACACACAGACATACACACAGACACACACACAGACATACACACACAGGCACACAAAAACAGACATACACACAGACATACACACACAGACACACACACACAGACACACACACACACACACACACAGATACACACAAACACACACACAGATACAAATACACACATACAGATACAAATACATACACACACACACAGATACAAATACACACATACACACACACACAGATACAAACACACAATGACACACACACAGACACAGACACACACGTACACATACACACACACAGACATACACACACACAGACACACACACACACACAGACATACACACATACACACACAGACATACACACACACACACAGACACACACATACAGATACAAATACACACATACACACACACACATACAGATACAAATACACACATACACACACACACAGATACAGATACAAATACACACACACACAGATACAAACACACAGAGACACACACACAGAGACACACACAGATACACAGACACACATACACACAGACAGACACACACAGATACACAGACAGACACACACACACACACACACACACACACACACACACACACACACACACACACAGACATACATACACACACACACACAGACACACACACATACAAATACACACAGATACAAATACACAGACACAGATACAAACACACACACAGACACAGACACACACACACACAGATACAAACACACACAGACATACACACACACAGATACAAACACACACACAGATACAAATACACAGACACACACACACACACACACATACAAATACACAGACACATACACACACACAGACACACACACACACACAGACATACACACACACAGACATACACTTACACACACACACAGATACAAATACACAGACATACACACACAGACATACACACACACAAACACACACACACAGACATACACAGACACACACACACACAGATACAAACACACACAGACACACACACAGATACAAATACACAGACACAGATACAAACACACACACAGACATACACATACACACACACACAGACATACACATACACACACAGATACAAACACACACAGACATACACATACACTGATACAAATACACAGACACACACACACAGACAGACACACACACATACACACATACAAATACACACACAGAGACATACACATACACACACACACACAGATACAAACACACACAGATACAAATACACAGACACACGCACACAGATACACACACACACACACACAGAGATACAAATACACAGACAGACACAACACACACTTACAAAAACACAGACACACATACACACACACACAGATACAAATACACAGATACACACACAGACATACACACACACACAGACACACACACGCACACACAGACATACACACACACACACACACACACATACACACAGACACACACATACAGATACAAATACACACATACACAGACACACACACAGACACACACACACAGATACAAATACACACACAGATACAAATACACACATACACACACACACAGATACAAATACACACATATACACACACACAAATACAAACACACAGAGACAGACACACACACACAGACATACACACACACAGATACAAATATACACACACACAGATACAGATACAAATACACACATACACACACACACAGATACAAACACACAGAGACACACACAGACAGACACACACAGATACACACACACACACACACACAGACACACACACACAGACATACACAGACACACACATACAAAAACACACACACAGATACAAATACACAGACACAGATACAAACACACACACAGACACACACAAACAGATACAAACACACACAGACATACACACACACAGACATACACACACACAGATACAAATACACAGACACACACACATACAAATACACAGACACATACACACACACAGACACACACTCACACAGACATACACACACACACACACACAGAGATACAAATACACAGACACACACACAGAGACATACACAGACACACACACACACAGATACAAACACACACAGACACAAACACACAGATACAAATACACAGACACAGATACAAACACACACACACACACACACAGACATACACATACACACACACAGACATACACATACACACACAGATACAAACACACACAGACATACACACACACAGATGCAAATACACAGACACACACACACAGACATACACACACACACACACACATACAAATACACACACAGACACACACAAACAGATACAAACACACACAGACATATACACACACAGACATACACACACACAGAGATACAAATACACAGACACACACACACACACATACAAATACACAGACACATACACACACACAGACACACACTCACACAGACATACACACACACAGATGCAAATACATAGACACACACACACACACAGACAGACACACACACATACACACATACAAATACACACACAGACACACACAGACATACACATACACATACACACACACACAGATACAAATACACAGACAGACTCACACACACATACAAAAACACAGACACACATACACGCACACAGACACATACACACATATAAATACACAGACACACACAGGTACACACACAGAGAGATACAAATACACAGACACACACACACAGATACACACACAGACATACAGACACACACACACACACATACAAATACACAGACACACATACAGATACACACACATAGACACACACACACAGATACAAATACACAGACACACACACACAGACAGACAGACACACACATACACACATACAAATACACACACAGACATACACATACACATACACACACACACAGATACAAACACACACAGACATACACACACACAGATACAAATACACAGACACATACACACAGATACACACACACACACACAGATACAAATACACAGACACACACACACACACAGACACACACACACATACAAAAACACAGACACACACACAGAGACATACACACATATAAATACACAGACACGCACACAGATACACACACACAGAGATACAAATACACAGACACACACACACAGATACACACACAGACATACAGACACACACACACATACAAATACACAGACACACACACAGATACACACACACAGACACACACAGATACAAATACACAGACACACACACAGATACACACACTCAGACATACACACACACAGATACAAATACACAGACACACACACACAGATGCACACACAGAGACATACACACACAGGCACACACACACAGAGATACAAATACACAGACACACACACAGATACACACACTCAGACATACACACACACAGATACAAATACACAGACACACACACACAGATACACACACACAGATACAAATACACACATACACACACACAGATACAAACACACAGAGACAGACACACATACACACACACACAAATACAAACACACAGGGACAGACACACACACACAGACATACACACACACAGATACAAATACACACACACACACACACACACACAAACGCACAGAGATACAGACACACAGAGACAGACACATACACAGATATACACACACACAGACACACACATACAGATACACATACACACACACACACACAGAGACATACACACATACACACACACACAGACATACACAGACACACACACACAGATACAAACACACACAGTGACATACACAGACACACATACACACACACACATGGATACAAGCACACAGACATACACACACACAGACAGATACAAACACACACATAGACACACACACAGATACAAATACACACGTACACACACACAGATACAAACACATATACACACACACATGGATACAAACACACACAGACATACACAGATACAGCAGACATACACACACACGGATACAAACACACACAGACATACACACATACACACACACAGACAGATACAAACACACGCACAGACATACACACAGACATGCAAACACACACACAGACAGATACAAACACACACACAGATACACACAAACACACATACAGACAGATATACACACACACAGACACACACACATACAAATACACACACAGACACACACAGACATACACATACACAGACATACACCCAGACATGCAAACACACACACACAGATACAAACATACACAGACATACACACACACAGATACAAATACACAGACACACACACACAGATACACACATACACACACACAGATACAAATACACAGACAGACACACACACACATACAAAAACACAGACACATACACACATATAAATACACAGATACACACACACAGAGATACAAATACACAGACACACACACAGGTACACACACAGACATACAGACACACACACACATACAAATACACAGACACACGCACAGAGACAGACACGCACACAGACATACACACACACAGATACAAATACACAGACACACACACACAGATACACACACACAGACATACACATACACAGACACACACACACAGATACAAATACACAGACACACACACACACACAGATACACACACAGACATACAGGCACATACACACACACACACATACACACACAAACACAGATACAAATACACACACACAGACATACACACACTGCCATACACACAAATACAGACACCCACACACTAATACAAATACACACATACACACACACACACACACACAGATACAAACACACACACAGATACAAACACACACACACAGATACACACACACAGATACAAGTACACACACACACAGACATACAGACACACAGATACAAATACACACATACACACACACACTGATACAAACACACAGAGACACACACACACACACACACACAGACATACACACACACAGATACAAATACACACACACACACAGATA